>NW_007249849.1:175234-198667 GCF_000164805.1 Carlito syrichta
GGGTCTCGAACCCTCGGGCTCTGGCAATCCACTCACCTCAGCCTCCCAAAGCACGGGATTACAGGCTGAGCCACTGAGCCCGGCTCTGCTGTGCTTCTTGACTGGGAAACTCATCTCCTACTTAGCTGCATGCAAACCCCTTTACATCTGGCAGGTGTTTGCCCACATATATTTTCCGAGTGAGTTCTTTTCTGATAAGTTCCATTTAATACTGTAAACCCTCTTGACTGCTTATTCATTCTCTCTGCTTTAGTTTAATGATTTACTCCATGTTTCACTTTATATTTTAATATACTATACTCTCAAAAAACATAAGCCCTATAAGGACACACATTTTTTTTTTTCATTTTATTTTAGATTCGGGGCTACACATGCATGTTTGTCACATAGACATACTGTGTCATGGTGGGGATTGGGTCTCAGATGGCCCAGTCTTCCAATAGTGAGCATTGTACCCTAACCCTGCTCCTTACTTTCCTCCTTATGGGTGTCCCCAATGTCTGTTATTTCCGTCTTTGTGATCATTTAGCTCCTGCATACGAGTGGGAACATGCAGTGTTTAGTTTTCTGTTTCTAAGTCAGTTCTCTTATGATGATCTCCAGCTCCGTCCATGTTGCTGCAAAGGATATGATTTCATCCTTTTTTATGGCTGCATAGTATTCCACAGAAAAACACACATTTTTATCTTTAAAAATTTGTTGTTGCATCCTAGTGTCTGGGTTTTGGCCTGATGATAATATTTATAAATGAATACTTCTAGGCAAAAATGATGTTTCCACATTTCTCTCTTTAGGGATCATACATTTGGGGAGGGAAAGCTTTAAGCCAGAATGATAGAAGAAATTAAAAATTTCCCTCATTTTAGCATGTGTGTTGTGTGATGAAAGACATCTATATGAATGTTCTGGAGATTCCTGACCAAGAACAGAATGTTGCAAAGCACTCGAAACTGTACAGTTTGGGATGCTGACAAATGGTTCGATCCTAGACCATGCTCAGATAATTTTTCTTGGGGAACGTGGATGATTGGGGAAGCTGGTCTGGCCAGGCAGTGTAGGCTCATGGCTGGTTACCCTTCTCTCTTCAGACTCAGGGAAAGCCAACACCTCGTTAATGGTGTCCTCATGGTAAACATGCTTCTATTTATATTCAGAACCTATGTCACTCTGGTTGTTTAATGACTGTATTGCTTTTGGGATAATTCCATAGTATATGAGCTATGAGTTTGCCTCAGTTACAAATAAACAAGCCATTAAACAAATTGATAAGCAGAAGGGTTAAAGCACCATGGCTATTTCATAGAATCAAAGCTAAACGTAGGCCTCTCTGGCTTCCAGCTGGGCTATTGTGATATTTGAGACAATTAAGGCCATTTCATTCATTCACTCATTTTGTTAGATTGAACTGGTAGCCTCAGTCCCTTCTGGGGACCAGTGTACTGTTACCTAATCTATGAATTGTTAAATGTGACAGGGAGTGCATTTTAGCTGAAGTCTACCCTGTTGTGATAAGTGCAGAGTTGCCCGTGCTAACACACTAAAACAGGCCTGAGGAAGATGCCTTGTGCTTTACAGTAGTTGTAGCATTTCCAGAACCATTTTCATCCTCATGACAGATCTCAATGCCTAAGTACCCAAGGTGTGGTAGCACTTAGGGAAGTTTTGGTGGCTCTCAAAGGGCGATAAACCCCAGGACAAAAGATTAAACAAGACCCTCCACCAGGCTAAATACACCACAGAAATGTGTATAGTGCATTTTAAAGTAAGGAATATGCTTTGAGTCACTTAAAAAATAAGGATCTTTGTGTTTTTATGAAATAGACAATATTTTAAGAATATGCTACATATTCAATAGTATGGTAGAAGGAGCAACCTGGGGAAAGAGAGAAACAAAGTAGAAGTGGGTAGAAATTAAGTCAAAGAGCCTCAGAGAGGAAGTACTTCCTCTTGCTATCCAGACCAGCTCTTTATTTGTGGTCTCCAGGTTCCAGGTTCAAATTGGAGGTAGCACGTTTACGACCCTCTCGCAGCCTAAATCCCAGGTCATGGTGCCACTTGGTCCCATCAGAAAACCGTTTAGTGCTTTTGGATAAGTCATATGAAATCCAACACGCTCAAACCAGGACTTCCCATCTTCTCCATTTAAAAAATGCTACATTTCTCAATATCTTAATGTCACCTTTTCTGAGACGTAAAAATCTCGGAACGATGATGGTTTTGCACTTTCCTCCACATTGATTTCATTGTCAAATCTCATTGAATTTGCCATTAAAATAGCATTGAAAAAAACTTCCATTTTGTATTCCCCCGGTAGAACTTATTGACTCCAGTGTGTCTATCACAACTGATTTTTTGGCTTCCAGTATATTTTCATTTCTATCCTGGATCCTGTGATCAGGGTTTTCTTTCTATGCCAAAAGTTCTCCATCTTTTATGTGCTGTGACAGTCAAGATTGATGACTTTCACATCAGCAACACACTCCCAAGAACATAGCCAGATTTTGACACATCGTATGCATAAATGAAGCAAATATTGCACTTTTCCAGTGTGGCATTTATTAAAATATTTAAAAATAATGAGTGTATATCGAAATCAGCCATTTGAAGATATCAGAGTGTCATTTAACTGAAAAAATAAGTAAATATGGCAATTTTGATTTTAAGCATTTTTATTTTTATAAGAACAATTTCAAATATGCAGAAAGCGTTGAAAATAATATAACAGACATCTATGCACCTACCACCCAGATTAACAGATGTTAGCATTTTTCTATATTGGCTTCAAAGTTTTCTTTTATATTTTAAGGAAAAAAAATAGAGATACAGCTAAAACTGGGCTCTCATTCATTCTCCTTCTTCTCCCTGGAGGCTGAAGTTTTGTATATAATTACTGTACGTAAGTTTCTACTTCTTTGTAAGTTTATATATTCATGATACATTTATATTATCATCCAGCTTGCATTTGAATTTTTATTGTATCACGCTGTATTTTGCACTTTCGCACCGTCAACATATGTTGATACATGTTGACATGGTTCATTTAAGCAGTCATCTTAAAGGTTTCTAACATCCCGATAAACCAGTATATTTAAATAGTCCCTTACTGAGGGATAGTAACTTTGTTTCAATTCTCTCATTGTTTCACTATTACAAATATTGCTGCAACTAACATGCATACTTACTTATGGGACATTTTATAGCTTAGAGTGGAGAAAATCTTTAGAAAGAATCTTTGTATTCTAGAGTATTTATCCAGAAGTGAACCTCCTAAATTTAGGGTATATATAACTTCAGATTTACTAGGTATTACTGAATTACTTTCCAGATGGGAGTATCCAATCACCTGATAGTATTATATAAGATTTTTTTCCCTCGTTGTCACATACACTGAGTGATTAATCATTTTTCTAGTCTATTGAATTGAAATAGAATTTCATCATTGATTTAATTTGCATTTCCCTGAGTCCTACTGATGATGCAGAAATATGCTCATATATTTATTGGCTATTTTCATTTTCTTTTTTGTAAATGGCAGAAGATTCACAGTTTTTTGCTTGCTTTTTTATTGTGTTCTCTTTTTCTTTTTTATTTCATTAACTTGTAACACATTTTATGTTATAATTTCTCATTGAAATATGGGCTATGTAAATTTAAAATATTTTCTTCCAGTCTATAGTTTGTTTGTATTTTACTTATGGTGTTGTTTGTTGAGATTAGTTTTTTAAAATTTTAATGTGTCAACTTTATCAATCTTTAGGATTTTATATTTCCTTACCTAAGAAAAGCTGTCCTACACTGATAACATATATCATCTTGTATTAAAACTTAACTATTTAAAAATTATTTTGTATTACAAATCTTAATACAAATAAATTTTATGCGTGTGCACACATGGTGTTTATGCGTGTGCACACATGGTTAAGGGAAGATTCCAATTTTATCATTAGTATCTGTATGATCTATGTCCTCAACACATTTATTGAGTAACCCAGCATATTTTACTGATTTGTAATGCTATATTTTTCATAGATCATGTTTAATTATATGTGTTGGCCTGGTTTTTCTAAAATTAAGTATGTATTTGAAACTGAGAAGAAAGATACTATACTTAATCTTAGCTCAAAGGCAGAGAAGTGATGACAAAATATATATTTTAAGAAAATAATCTTGTGCAAACAATAAAATATCCTCTTGTGGTTTATGTGCTTTTTTCTATGTATATATTACATTTGATAATAGAGAAAGTTTAAATTCATATTAGTGCTAACACTTGCAGCATCACAATGAAGGTGTTTCACTTACGTGGCATCATAGATGAGCTGGCTGGGAGAAGGCACAATTCTGTGAGCATTCCCTGTAATTTTTGCTTCTTTTACATAAAATTATTTGCATGCAAGTGTTTAGGAGAGACGTCATTACACGGTAATATTTTGGCAGAGATATTTACTGCTTCCTGAGGACCCATGAGCTCTCCTATATTTTCCAACCCTCCTGCAGTTATGTGAAGTCCTGTGACCAGTTCTAGGCTATGGGTGGGGAACAGAGGTTTAATGGCGTTCACTCCTGAGCCAAGGATCTGAGCACTGGAACAGTGCTCCAGTGCTCTGTTCCTCGGGTGTAACAAGCATTACACCGTGAATTGCTGATGGAACCATTAGGGGATGGAAAAACCTGGATCACTGAAGGGCTGCTGTTGAAAGGATGCCATTGAATGCTGTTTGATTCATAAAGCAATCATCTTGCTTATAAAAGAAATACTGTGTATGTGTTAGGCACAGATATTCCAGGGTTTGTTCATACTAATATCCCTCAGCATAATGCATCCATCCCACCCAATGCAAGTATTACTCAGACTGATGTATTTCATGTGGTGGGAGGGAGTGCGAATTCTGTAAAACCACTAAAAATTTAAAAATTTGTCTTTTGTGATATTAAAAAATTAAAAGAGGTGCACATTGGATGGATTATTTAGATCCTACTTTTCAAATTGTGCTCCAGAAACACTAGCATCACCTGGGTAGGACCTTGCTAGAATATCAGTTCCTGCTCAGACCTATGAATTTGCTGGGTTTTTTTTTTTTGAGTTGGAATCTCACTCTGTTGCCCAGGCTGGAGTACAGCGGCACACTCATGGTCATCGCAGCCTCAACTTGCTGGGCTCAGCCAGTCCTACCACCTCAGCTTTCCAAGTACAGGCTCAGAAGTACAGGCGTGAGCCAACAGGCCTGGCTAATTTTTTAAATTTATTGTAGCGATGGGGTCTCGCCAAGTGGCTCAGGCTGGTCTCGAACTCCTGGGCTCAGGCAATCCTCTCGCTTCAGCTTCCCAAAGTGCTGGTATTCTGCATTTTAAACAGATACCCAGGTGATTTGTCCATTCACCTTTTATCTTTTTTTTTTTTTGGTTGGAGTCTCATTCTGTCACCCAAGCTGGAATGCAGTGGCACACTCACAACCACCACCACCTCGACCTGCTGGGCCTCAGGGGATCTTTCTGTTTCAGTCTTCCAAGTAGCTGGAGCTACAGGCGTGCGCCGCCGTGCCCAGATAATTTTTTCTGATTTATTGTAGAGATGAGGTTGTGCCATGTTGCCCAGGTTGGTTCAGGCAATCCTCTCGCTTCTGCCTCCCAAAGTGCTGGCTTTACAAGAGTGAGCCACCATGCTCGGTGCACATGCATCTTTAAGATTAAGAATCATTGATTAAGATGATCATCTATAAACATTGCTGACTCTCATTTTTTGGTATTTAAATGGCTTCTGTGTTTACTGCTGCATTGCTTCCAAGTAATGCTGTTTGAATTGCAAAGGCAAATGAGAGAAAGACAAAGACAGAATGTGTATATGAAATCTAAATATTTAACCTAAGGAGTTTCTGTGAGTTCTTTTAGAAGTTCAACCAGAGAAAAGTGGTGGGAAATTGAAGTGAACATATGACACCTGTAGATGAGGCAGGTGAAACGTCAAAGAACATGGACCATGACTGTAAGAGCTCTATTTGTAGTGCAAAAGGGGCTTACATTTTGCAATCATCAGTCACATTATGTTCTTGTTGTTGTTGAGTTTCACTGGGTATATGGTTTCCTTTTTACTTCATTTATAAGTAAGGTGGGACTTTGGAGATGTTTTCTAGGCATAAGAATACATTTTTCCTGCCAGGTGCGGTGGCTCAAGCTTATAATCCCAGCGCTTTGGGAGGCTGAGGCAAGAGGATTGCTTGAGCCTGCAGGTTCGAGACCAGCCTGGGCAACTTGGCGAGACCTCGTCTTTACAATAAATCAAAAAACTAGCTGGGCATGGTAGCATGCACTGTAGTTCCGGCTACTTGGAAGACTGAGGCAGAAGGATCGACTGAGCCCAGCAGGTCGAGGCTGTGGTGACCAGGAGTGTGCCACTGTACTCCAGCCTGGACGACAGAGTGAGACTCCTACTCAAAAAATAAAAAAATAATAATAAATTTTTCCGTTTGAGGTCTGCACATCAACTTTATAATAAAAATGACTATATTAGTTTCCTATGGCTGCTACAACAAATTTCTTTGAACTTGATGCCATAAAACAAAAGACATTTATTCTTTCACTGTTGTGGAGACATGAAATCCCAAATCACTATTACTGAGCTGAAATCAAGGAGTCAGCAGGACCACCCTCCCTCCAGAGACTAGGGTAGAATTCGCTTTTGCCTTTTGCAGCTTCTGGTGGCTGCCTGGGCTTCGTGACTTGTGGCCACATCTTCAAATTTCTCTGTTTGTTCTCCATCTTCACTTGCCTTGTGTCAAGCATCCCTTTGCTTTCCCCCGTAAGGATCCATGTGGTTACGTCCCATCCAGATAATGCAAGAGAATCTTCCCATCCCCAAATCCTCAACTTAATCCCATCTCCAAACCACTTTTGACCTTTTCTCCTCCCCATCGAAGGCAACATGTACAAGTTTCAGAATATAGGACACAGACTTCCTTGAGGGTGGGAGGTACATTTTTCAGCCCTCCACAGTAATTTATAAAGAAAATGATTGGTCAGTATTGGAGATTCGTTAGAAGTGTGTTTGCTTATTTGGAGGGGTTTGTGTTTTAGGGTTAACGTACTACTCAAATTTGAGAAACTCAGTGCTAGCAATGTCTTGGGTATGAGCAATTGTTTTGAAAGAAATATGCAGTCATATCCTTCCTTCTCATTTGGCATTCAATACCTTTTACAACCCTTACCTATATTTTTAGGATTTTTTTTCTTGCACTTCTCTATTTTCTTCTCTTTTTTATCTTGACCCCACTTCATGCAGACATCGGAGGCAATATACAGGTAAAAATAGTGGTGATAATTGTCAGAAATCTAGTTCAAACCAAGGTTTTCTGAACCCATCCAGTAGTCAAGGGAGGGGTGGGGCAGAGGAAGGACCAACAGCAGTAGATGTTTGGGATGAGGCAGTGGAAGAGATGCTGAACACCAACATAGACATGACTACCTCCTTCATTCATGTCAGACAAAGTTGAAACCCTGCCAGCTATTAGGAATGACCGATGTACAACTGATAGCTAAAATCTCGATTGTTCTAGAGAAACAGTTGGGTGCTGGGTATGACCATCTCAAAAGGATCTCAGGGATGGATGGATCTGTGGCTGGTGCAGGAGCCTGTGTTTACTAATTTTTAGATTTGTTGATACATTAATCTCTTATATCTGGATAATTGTTGTATGATTACTTCATGAACTTGGATACAAGAGACATATTCATTTTGCCTTTGTATCTAGAGTCGTGAACAAAAATGCTTTGTACACATTAGGAGCTCATTAAATATATTGCTTGTGAATGTATTCTATTAAGGATAATTCATAGATACAAGGGTTTCCACCAGAAGGCTAAATTTTTTTTCTGGAAAGAGAAACTTTAAGAAAAAAAGTTAAATTTGAAAACTAATAATAGATTCAGAAGCCAAGCTGAGATTTTTTTCCCCCCCAGGGGAAGAGGCAGGAAATTTTGTTTTTTTGGCTAAGTTCAAAGCCAACTATTGTAACAACTTTAGAGATGTTTCTAGATGAGTTGTGTGGGTGTTGCTATTGCACCCTTGAAATTCTCCCTTCATACACTGTGTGTTGTTTTTATTCCTAGAGACTATTTTTGAATTAGAATAGAATATGGTCCAATACCAGCAATGTATTACAGAGAAAAAATAATGCTGCCTAAGAATTATATGAACAATGATCTGAAGTTAAAATAAATCCAAGGCAGTTTATCTATGGGGACTGACTCTAGATCTGGGTTATGTGTTTACTTCTGGAGGCTCTTTTCAGATTGATGGTCCCTTGATGTATAATATTCTTGGTCAGTTCAGTTTCTTTAGTGACAATCGAGAGTGAATCTGTTCAGTAACATGGTGGATTTGACTGGATCTCACATAAAGCAATGTGGTCAATATAGTCCCATCTGTAGTTGTTATAATACCATACCTCCCATGTTTCACACCAGATCTAAAATTATTTGATCCTTAAGTTTAAATCTTCTTCCTGCATTTGAATCCTAGGACACTATATACAAAAGACTAGGGTCTACGACAATTGTTCAGAATGTAAGTAGGGCACTTGAGTGGGAAATAGTAATGATATTTTTACTGAGAGCGTCAGCTTGTGTACTCCTTTGCTGTAACAAAGTACCATGTACTGGCTGGTTAAAAAGAGTTCTTGAGGCTGGAAATCCAAACCAAGGTGTTGCAGAGTTGGGTTTGTCTGAGGGCTCTGAGTAGAAACTTCCTTGGCTCTTCCCAGATTCTGATGGTTGCTGTCAATTCCTTGGCATGTAGATGCATCAATTTAATCTCTGTCATCCCATGGCATCCTCCCTGTGTCTCTGGTGTCTTTATGTGGTCATCTTATCGCTGTGTTTCTCTCCTCCTCTTATATGAGCATCAGTTATATTGGAGTAAGGGCCCACTCAGTTGCAGTGTGACCTCACTTCAACCTAACTGAACACGTCTGCAATGACCCGATTTTCAAATTAGGTCACATTCTGAGGTAGAGGGCGTTAGTGTTTCAAACATGTCTTTTTTGGGGACACAATTCATTAGAACTTCTGAGGAGAATTTCTTTCTAGAAATATCTCTGTTGATATTTAGAGTAGCACTTTTCCACAAGCAATTGTTGATATTTGTAGCTACTGGAAAAGAAGGAAGATTGACTCACAGGTTACCAAAAAATAAATCACAACATCTTAGGCCTGAGAGATATTTCAGAAAACCTGAAGTCTGGTGATTTTTTTTTCTTTTATTTAAAATGATAAAAATGACATACGCTCAAATAATAAAAAAAATCCAGTTATATGGAAGGATGAAGTTGCTTTCTCATACCTTATTCCTGGTTTTGAAGAAATTAATATTAACTTTCAAACTTATTCTTTTTGAAATAGTTTATATTTATTTACAAATATGTAGATATATGCATATTTACATGCATGTACATACACATGTGTATGTTTAAATGGAGTGATACTAAATATGTGTATGTGTATAAGTGGAGTTATACTAAATATACTCTTGTACGATTTGCCTTTTTTTATTTTATGAAGCTTGTAGCCTAAAGGTTTTCAAAATGAGCTTTGTATAGCTCTGGGCTCCCCACAGATGTTTCTGGGGCTGTGAAAATTAAACATTTATTTTTGCCAAAAATTAAAATATATACTGCCCAAAGGTGCCTTTTATCACTTTTATTTATTAATTTATTTTTAATATTTGGAATTTTCTTAATATAATTTTGTTTAAAATAAAAGTCTTATTTTAGAAAAAGGGGAGTGGGGTTGAGAAAGATAGAAAGAATAGATTAAATAGGATTAAGCTATTTTACTCTCTTTATTTTTTGGATGAAGAACTTGAGGCCCAGAGAAGAAATTAAAGAATGAATGGAGACTGGGCGTAGTGGTTCACGCCTGTAATCCCAGCATTTTGGGAAGCCGAGGTGGGAGGATCGCTTGAGACCAGGAGTTCGAAGTAAGCCTGGGCAACATAGCGAGACCTCTCCTCTACACAAAAATAGAAAAATTAGCCGGTGATCTTGCCGTTGCACTCTAGCCTGGGCAACAGAGTGGGACCTTGATTTAAAAAAAAGAAGAAGAAGAAGAACTTGAGTGTGTCCTGCTGTGCCCAACCTCCTACAGACAACAGATAGTCCATACATATGCGTTGGGTGTCTGATGGCACATTAGTGAGACCTTATTTCTTACTTCTGTTTCTCAAAGCATGGATTGCTTGGGTTTTTGCTCATTGTATATGGATTCTGGAGAAGAACTCAGGTTGGGATTTTGTTGGAGGGGGTGTGGATCAAAGTGGGAAAATAATGCAGAGAGACTGAATGGGGTGGAAAAGAAGCAAAACCCAAGGGGGTCCAACTGAAGCGGAGAGCATGGAGAATGAGGAACCCAGGGGGCTCAGGAGAAGATCCAGTGGGCACTGCCAGGAGAGGATGCTGCTGGCCGGATAGCCAGATGTCCATGTTGAAAAAATGATGGAGGGAAGCAGTTCCGGGTGACGAGAAGCTGTAGTCTCTGGTTGTGGGTGATGAACTGGAAACAAGGTGAAGGTCATTGTAAGTGACCATGTGGGAAACACCACATGGATATTGAAGGACTGCATGCGGTTGGTAGAGTTGGGATATTGATGAACACTGTCCCCTTATGACAAAACCTTCAATGATGACCGGAGAGCACACAGGGGTTTGTGTAGGACACTGACATGGCGAGATGTCAGGACATTTAAAGGAACAGAAGTGCTGTTTGAGGGGTGAAAGGGGAAGAGTTTAGAGGTAATATTTAAAAAAGAAAATGAGGGCTGGGCCCAGTGGCTCCTGCTTGTAATCTCAGCACTTTGGGGATTGAGGTGGGAAGATTGCTTGACCCCAGGAGTTTGAGACCAGTCTGGGCAACATAGTGAGACTTCATTTCCAAAATAAAAATAAAATAAAATAAAATAAAATAAAAATTACCTCATTGCTTGATTCCTTGGTGCTGAGATATTCTAACACTATTCTAAAGAGGGTTATCAGGAAGCAGTCCCTGGATAGGGCTAAGAAAAGAAAAAAAAAAATCTGTGGAGAGGAGGAAGACACAGGGAAGAACATTCTAGAGGCTGTAATGGAAATACTGAGTGGGAAATAAAAATGAGAGAGGATGTCAGCTAGGAGAAAGTGCCAAAAAGTACAGGGTGACCATCGATGTGACTGCCAACTTCGTTGGACACATTCAGGCCCAGAATGCAAGGAGGCCATGCTCAGTGAGAGAGAGAGAGAGAGAGAGAGAGAGAGAGAGAGAGAAAACTCGCTCTTAGGCAGAGCCAGGATTGTGGAGGCAACCAAAAAGCCAAAAAAATGTTCCAGAAATACGTAAGCGTAATGTAATAGAGGTGTGCAGAAGGGACTTTTAGACTCTGCCAGGCCTGACCAGGAGGCTTTCATAGAGGACATGCGGCTGGTGACCTCCAGAGACAGATATGACACAGTGAGAGGGTCAGTCATGGTGCAGGAGGGAAGGGCAGAATCAGAGGCAGAAAGATTGGCGGGTTCAACACATTTAAAGTGTTTGTGTTGACAGGAAGGAGACCCTGTGAGGGGATACTACAGTTGTACAGCAAAGGCAAGGTTCTTGAACATCAAGCCACGGAGTCTCGGTGAGTCTCTGGTCCTGTGTCTTCGAAGAGGCAGCAGAGGAGTCCCCTGGAGTAGTCTAGACAGGAGTCAAATACTAGTGAGGTCCTGGCTCCTGGCTTGGGAGACTGCTCTGTTCCTGGTTGGTAGAAGCCACAGGTCGGTTGCATGGGTAGTCACTGAGGAATGCAAGACTGTTTCTAACAGAAAGGAGACCAACTTGGATACAGTCCATAAGACACAGTGTTTTTATTTTTAATTTTAAATATGGAGGTACAAGTCAGGATTAGGTATATAACTGTTCATTAGGCAGGTACCCTTGTTGATGAGGTGTGCTTCCCCTCTCCCCTGGCAGTTTCCCACTATCCAATCGCTTTCTTATAGTATTACGATAGTTGCTCAAGGTCCACTTATGAGTGAGAACATGTGATACTCTGTTCTTTGTTTTTGCATTAGATCACTCAGTATTATAGCCTTTAAGTCTATCCAAGTTGCTGCTATGTTCATAATTTCATCCTTATTTATGGCTGCGTAATATTCCATCGTGCATATGTACTACTTTTTTTTTTTTTTTTTACGCAGTCCTCTTACAATGGGCAGCACGGTTGGTTCCATGTTTTTGCTATTGTGAATAATGCTGCAATAAACATGCGTGTGCAGGTATCTCTTTCATAGAGTGATTTGAGTTCCTCTGGGTATATTCCCAGTAGGGGAATTGCGGGGTCATATTGAAGGATGAGTTTTAGATATTTTAGGAATTGCCACACTGTTTTCCTCAGAGGTTGTACTAGTTTACACTTCCACCAACAGTGTAGAAGTGTTCCCTTTTCGTTGCACCCTCTCCAGCATCTATTGTTTTTTGAGTTATTGATGATGGCCATCCTGACCGGAGTTAGGCGGAAAACACAGTGTTTTTCTTTTTCTTTTTTGAGTCAGAGTCTCACTTAATTGCCCATTCTGTAGTGCAGTGGCATGATCACGGCCACCCTAGCATCAATCTGCTTGGCTCAAGCGATCCTTCTGCCTCAGCCTTCCAAGTTGCTGGAACTACAGATGTGCACTAGCACACACAACTAGTTTTTTATTTATCGTAGAGATGATATCTCGCCAAATTGCCCAAGCTGTTCTCGAACCTATGTGCTCAGGCAGTCCCCTCACCTCGGCCTCCCAAAGTGCTAGGATTACAGTCTTGAGCCACCCCACCCTGCCAAAGACAATGTTTTAAACAGAGTCCTCTTCGAAACACTCAGGCATCTGCTTGGTTCATCTAGGTCAGTTTGTGTCTATTTCAATTAGCAAGGCCAATAGCCTTTCCATCTAAGCTCACTATTGTTAATGTGTCCTCTTACCATTCCCTAAGAACGTCAAAGGACAGAGTGTTAGAAAAGGGGTAGAGAGGATGGATGAGATGAACTTGGACTCCTCAGGCGATTAACCTGTGAGTTTCTTCTTCTTTTGATTGTTGTTTGCATTATCTTTAGCATGTGGAAAGCCTTCCATTATGTGTTATTGTAAAGTGATGTGCAGAAGATGTAGCTTTTGATGAAAAGTACCCCCTTGGTAGATAAAAGACGATGCCAATCACCTAAGCCTAGAGCAATAAGGTGTCAAGGATCACTCCAGTTTCTTCTGTCAGGCCACTTTAACTGTGTTCTGTGATGGAGTGATAGGAATATAGATAAGGAAAATACATAGACAATCTGTGTGGACTTAAGGCTTTTGATCACGGATAGCACCTAGCAACTGATTCTGCTCCGATCTTAAAAGTCAATAACGCCAGGGCCAGAATTGCTTAATAGTTTAATAAATAATCTATTAAAATAAAGAACTTGAAGAACTTTATTGTGACCAATGACACTAAAATAGATATGCTTGCTGTAAGCATTCGAAAGAGAGAAATATACTTTGAAATAATCCTAAAGAATTAGGAAAATCTGTCACAAAACAGAAAAATAATTAAAGAGCTAATTTTATGCCAATAGATTCATAAGACACCATTTGGTCTTATTTCTTACATTTGAATCATATTCACAAGCTTAAATCTTTTTTGATATTTTTATCGAATACTGTAACCTTTTTTCTAGAAATGGTTTCAAGTAAGCAAAATCAGTGTTAATTTAATGGCAGAATTCATTATTTTTTAAAACATTTTCTAGGTGCTCCATTGAAATTTTTTACTCAAACTCTCCATGGTGAGAAGATAGGTGTGTACATTCCCAATTCATCACAAAACCATGCAAAAGAAATGAAGTACCAGGAACATGAAAGTAAACAAATGTGTACAAAGTACAAGTGTCAATTTTGTTATTACTGGATTCGACAGACCTAAAATCACTCTGTCAAACTGCTCTAAAGGTTGCAATTCTTACTCTGAATTGCAGTGCCTGTTTAGTTGAGGAAGGTAATGATTTTAGACCAGTGTCCTAGAACTGAGAAGCTCATCTGTGTTTATAAGCTCTCCCAGCAAGGAGGCCTTCAATTCAGTCCTGTGTGGTCACCCAGTTGCCAGGGGAAGAACAATTTGCTTTCTACCTGTGAGGCTGCCACTGCCCACCCATCCAACAGGGCTCACAGTTGGATGCTAAATTCTGGTGAACTGGGTGCTGGCTAACTCTATCCCTGCGTAATTTTGTCAAAAGCCTCTCCTTAAATTATCATCTTAAATGTAAAAGAATGAACTTGGCCGGGCTCGGTGGCTCAGCCTGTAATCCCGCGCCTTTGGAAGGCTGAGGTGAGTGGATTGCCTGAGCCCGCGGGATCGAGACCCGCCTGGGCAGCGAGACCTCATCTCTACAATAAATCAAAAAATCAGCCGGGCGTGGTAGCGCATGCCTGTAATTCCCGCTACTTGGAGGGCTGAGGCAGAAGGATCGCCGGAGCCCAGCAGGTCGAGGCTGCGGTGGCCGGAAGCGGCCACTGCACTCCAGTGACAGAGTGAGACTCCAACTCAAAAAAAAAAAAAAAAAAGAATGAACTTGATCATTGAAAACTGCTTTTCTGTTGCCAAATGACTTGTTCTAGAATGATTTTTTTTTGTTGAACAATTAACAGCACACATTCCAGTTTGAATCCTATGTCTTCTTTTTAATTTATACTTGGAAATTCCCTCCCTGTCCCTTATTTATAGATTGCTTTTCTTTTTGTTCAACAAGAAAAATATCCTTGTATCCTTCCCTAAGCTGCTAACCTCCATTCTGATTCAGTGCTACCATGTGAATTCTAATATTCTTGCTAAAAGTGATGATTGTATCACTTAGATTATTGCTGGTTCATTTAATAAGCGTATAGTCTATTATCTATGTGGTGGTGTTGAACATATTAAATAGTACTGAATCCCAAACTGACCTCTCACAAAATCTTACTTTAATAAGCTATAAAATTGAAGTGTAATTATAATAAATTGGTTGATATTTGAGTGACACGCCACAATTATGTCTGTGCTCATATAACTTCATGATGACCTCCAGTTCCAGCTCAAATTTACTCAGATTATATGGGAATATTACAAGAGACAATAAACTTTATTAGTGAAGAAATATGTTGCCACTTCTGCCCTCTAATTTACCAGGCTATCACTAGTGAAGGAAGAAATTATAAAACTTTGACAGCCTTTTGCTTCGCGACAGTCAGTGACATATTATCTAGCACTATGCACTCTCCTCGGTGCTTGCAAATTGATTTTTGGATGATTTGTTCCAGTTTTTCCAGGTAAGGAAAATAAGCTGATGCTTGTGGTTCCGGGGTCATTGTCCATCCCATTTTTAAATATAGACACTACATGTGCCCGCTTCGGGTCCTCTGGCACCTCCCATTGTCCTCCATGGGTTCTTAAAAATAATAGCTGTTGGCCTTAGGAATATTTCAGCCAAGTCCTCAAAGTGCTCGGAAGTATGCAGTTTTTAGTCCCATGAATCCAAAAAATAATTTCTTCTTTAGAATGCTTTTGAAAGTAGAAGGAAACAGGAAATGGAATAATTAACAAGATAAAGAATGAAAGTCATTTAATTACAGGAGCCTATCTGGTTCTGATAAAAGAACACCAACTCAGTGGCTCAGCCTGTAATCCCAGCACTTTGGGAGGCTGAGGCGAGTGGATTGCCTGAGCCTGTGAGTTCAAGACCAGTCCGGGCAACTTGGAGAGATCTTATTTATATAATAAGTACAAAATTAGATGGGTGTGGTAGCATGCGCTGGTAGTTTCAGCTACTTGGAAGGCTAAGGCAGAAGGATTGCTGGAGCCCAGCAGGTTGAGGCTGCAGTGGCCGGGAATGTACCACTTGACTCCAGCCTGGGTGACAGACTGAGACTCTAACTCAAAACCAAACCAAAACAAAACAAAATACCAACTAGGTTTTGATAAAAAAAAAAGGGTCCCTAAAATGTGATTTCTATTTTTTCTTGCACAAACGGTAGTATGTTAATTTTGTACCCCCCACCCAAATGAATTCAAAACACAAAAAGCTTTTGGTCACTCTTACCAAGACTTTTTTTTTTTTGAATCGGTTTCTCACTCTGTCACCCAGGCTCGAGTGCAGTGGCATGATCACAGCTACTGCAACCTCAGCCTGTTGGGCAGCTGATCCTTCTGCCTCAGCCTTCCAGGTAGCTGGAGCCATAGGCATGTACCACCACACATAACTAATTTTTTGATTTATTGTAGAGACAAGGTCTTGCCAAGTAGCTCAGGAGTCTCTGCCTCCCAAAGTGTTGGGATTACAGGCGTGAGCCACTGCACCCGGCTACAGGCATGAGCCACTGCACCCGGCTTCTTACCAAGACTTTAACTCGAGTTGCAAAACCATATGGTCCATAGTCTGTCAGTCCAGGCTCTTGGCAAGAGCTGTCTAAGCTCATCAAAACTAAAATGGATGGTTAGGTGCTGGGCAAAGGGATTGTGAGCTCCCAGGGCAGAGACTAGTGTTCTGGGAGTAACCCAGGACACTTAGCAAGTGATGAATGAATGCATAGCATAGCTCTGGAGGTCGGTGAAGCTCAAGGTTGGTCCAGGTGACCTTGTGGCTTTACCTCATCCCCTGGGAAGTGCAAATCCTTTCTAACATTTGTTAGGATGCTCTAAGAATTCCCACCCAGAAACCAGTTCTATGTCCTCACTCACCTATGAGGATAGGATTTAGTATAGAATTCTTTTTAGTTTTCTCCTAGGCTCTCGAGACCAGCTTCACACAGGGCTGGACTTTGAGGGAATTCGGTATGCTTACATCTAATTTCAAGGTGGTTTGTAACTACAGCAGCAGTAAGAAGTTGAATCGGCCCTCAGATGCAGCTGGATGTATCTGCATCTTCTGGTACCTACTCCTGAAAAACAGATATTGAACTCGTCATCTGGCAAACTCAGTTTATGGGTTAATTTGCTTATAAAATATTTAAGGAAAGAATATCTGTTTCTTGAAGCATCTAGACATTTATATACATAAATCTGGCTACTTGGAGCAGATAATTTTGCAAGATTCTTCTTCAATCTACAATTCTGGGAGAAATAGAATGCCTGTTTTCTAGGTTTTCAAAACCATCTGGAGCTGTGAGGGTAGGAAAACTGCATTTATCGAATGAAGCTCTACATTTTCCTGTGCTGAAGCCAGCTTTCTTCGCCACCCCTTGCCCCTTCTCACAGCAAAGAGGGACAGGTGTCATCCATGAAAAGTGGGGTGGAATACACTAACCTCTTTAACATTAAATGCCAAACACCACTTCTACAATGCCCCTGTTGCCCAAGTGAGCACATCATTGATTGTTCATTTTTATCCAGATTCCAAAAAGGGACATTTGACATGAGATGTAGCAATCATACACAAGGGGCTATTGATCAGTGAACAGACCGGCCATATATTTAGCATATTGGACCACTACTCTATCCAAAAAGGGACATTTGACATGAGATGTAGCAATTATACACAAGGGGCTATTGATCAGTGAGCAGACCGGCCATATATTTAGCATATTGGACCACTACTCTATCTTGGTACTTCGAGAAGATGGAGATAATGAGGGCTCATATGCTTCTGAGTTTATGTGTTGCCTTTCTTCCATCGGAAGGAATGAGAAGTCCGTTGGGTTTCCCCACATTTTTAAAGTTTCACTTGGTCCACATAGAAAATGGATACATTCATTTTGTCAAGGTTGATGGCTGTTCCTGCATTCCTGATTAAACACTATGTCTGCATTTTTTATAAATGCATCTGTTTAGAAAGCAAGTCATTACAACTCAGTTGTATTTTAAAGGAGAAGAGCATAGTTGTAGCTATTGGAGCAGCAACAGATGTTAGTTTTGTGCCACTGAGAAAATCTGATCCTCTACTAAAGGAAGAAAGAAATGGAAGAGATAACACATGCACCTGAAACTAAAATTTAAAAACTTGAATCTAAGATTTAAAAAAGGAAGAAACAGAAGGATAGCAGTAAAGACAAAGGGGAGATGGGGTAGGGAGAAAGAGAGAGAGGAAGGGGAAGACTTGTTTCATCTTTTATCCAACTGCATTGAAATGAAATGGGCATTTGACATGCCTTGAACTGAAAATGACCTGGCAGAGCCAATAGTGAGCAGCATTTTGTTGTATAATTTAATGACCCTCACATACTTCTATCAAGGTGTCTGAGGCACTTTTCTCCTTTCATACAAATCTCATGGTAACCTTTGCTCCCCGGTGGTTTAAATCACATTCTTAAGGGATTAAACTGTTATGACAAAGGAAGAATGTTTAGATATTGTGCTTTGCAGCTCAAAATTTGTCAGATTAGAAACTGTGTATTTTATAATCTTTAGATCAAAGAAGCTCTCCATCAAAGCTTTATGTCTACTACAATATTTTCCCAACCTTTGTTGAACCTGAATTGTTTTGGATTATCTCACATTGGGTTCACTGAGTATGCCTAGACTAATGTGAAGGGAAAAGCTTTCTTCCAAATATTTTAAACATTTCACATGTACAGGACTCGGGTGCTAAGCCCCAGGTATTAGTTTACAGAGTGGTACAGCGTGCCTTGACAGTCTTTTTAACTCTCGTTTTATATGAGATGCTTTCTGAGATTAGGATGACAGATAAAACCCAACAGGGCAACCGTTTATCTTCCATTAAGAACACTGCTCACTTTCTTTAACCGGCTGACCGGAGTGCTCTGTAAAGAGGCCTTTTTATAGAGTTTTTACATCTCGATGGATTAGGTATCATTACCCCGTTGGAAAAAGAACAGTTCAATTTTCTCAGAAGAATGGTTTGTCAGAGTTGAGCAGTTTGTCTTTATCCATCTCTAAATCCGGCAATCATGTTTCCCAAACAGGCACAAAGCAATGATCATTCAAAGTTCAAATTGCCAATTAATTTAGAATCTGCTCCCTGAATTCCCTTGTTATTGCCCTACCATGAATCCAGTAAGGCAAGCGTGAGACCAACTTAGTAGTATCTATCATAAATACCTTTGTATGTTTAAGGGGAAGAATCAGTGCAATCTCTCTTTAAATGGAAGACATTTTATAATTATATTTATTGACAAAGTAAACACTTCTAAGGAAACACAAAATTAAGATTAAGTGCTTTAGAAACGACTTTTTAAATATATGAAAATGAGAATGCAAAAACGTAACGTGGAAAATGTAATTCAGTTGCGTTTATTTCTGCATTTAAGATGTTTTCCACTCACTTGTCATAAAATATTTATTTAATATAGAATGTTAAAGAGGTGAATGACTTATCATTCTATTCCAGACAAACAAAAGACTATAAATATGAATGCTGTTTTTTTCTTTAGATCACCTTCATTGTAACACGCTAATATATTTCTCAAAGGAGTCTATGAGGACCAGTTTTGAAAAGATGCCGTCATTGAACTCATTGTGTTACTCAGAGAATTATGTTCATCACAAGAAGCCCACAGAATAAATTTCTTTCTGTTCTTAGTATTCAGAATAGTTGTAATTCTTTTTAGCAATTGCTTTGCTTATAGCTTAGGAGTATTGTAATTCCTGCCTAGGAATCAACTCCTCCCATTTCTGCCAGGACACTTCAATCTAGGTTTCTGGTCTAGCTCCAAGAAGATGTAGAGAATTTTTTTTTCTTTTTGAGTCAAACTCTCACTCTGTGGCCCAGGCTGGAGTGCAGTGGCATGCTCACAGCTACCACAGCCTCCACCTGCTGGGCTCAGGTGACCTTTCCATCTTAGCCTTCCAAGTAGCTGGAACCACAGGCATGCGCCACCATGCCTGGCTGAATTTTTTTATGACTTATTGTAGAGACGAATTCTTGCCATGGTGCTCAGTCTGGTCTTGAACCCCTGAGCTCAGACAATCCTCTCACCTCTGCCTTCCAAAGTGCTGGGATTACAGGCGTGAGCCCCTGCGCCCAGCTGATGTAGAGGTATTTATGGCAAACACTTTGTGATCTAACTTGAAACTAGATCTAATTTCACTTCTCAATCATGTTATCTTTACCTTACTTTCGTTAATTGTATTAATTTGCTTTATTTTGTTATATTATATGCATCTTTTGTAAGCTAGCATGCTCTTGGGAACAAGAAAAGCATGAAAAAAAAGAAAATGACAGTTATCTTCTTGTGAATAACCATGTTAAATGAAAGACAACAGTTGCAAATGCCAACATAGATCTACATGAGTGGAGCACGAAGTTGTACCGATCTAGCGTGGAGAACAGCTGTCTCCCTTATTTTGGCAGGAGCTGTACATTAACTTATGCCAACCAGGGTCCTCCAACAGGTTTGGGGACCCTGCTTGTTCCCCAAGAAACCTTCTTGCTCTGAGTGGGCAGCAAGAAACCTTCCTATACAAAAATCATACTATGATTATAAGAAGATTCATGAAAATATCCTCCCTGCCCTTGAGGATCCAGCACTTTACTGAATTGATTTCAACCCAACTAACATTTATGTAAATATACACACAACTTATTGTACTTTTACAGAGGTATCTTGATTACTACAGAAAAAGAAGATGCTGAGATGGTTGAGGAAACAGGAACTGGAGCTCGCTAGGTGAAACTATTGGAATGTTGACCTAGGTGTCAGGAAGCATATGAGAAACGCTCAGACATCTGTCATACCTGAATGTCATACCTGGATTTACCATACCTGGGTTTTCTCATTAAGATCATTGGGATTGATTCTTAAACTGTTTGAGTTTGAGAAAATGTTTTGTTTATGTTTTTGTAAATTTAAAAATGGAGGTGATACCTAAAATCACACACTATAGGAAAGAGTCATTTATTAATTTGAAAATTAGTGCCACAGCAAGTACTATTTATTGAAAAATATATGTGTTCTCTACTATGCTTTCCATTTTATAGTGATTATTACATATTCTTATGACTATTTTGAGAAGTAGCCATTACCATTTCAATTTATAGATGAGGAAACAAATACAAAGACCTACTTACATATGGTCACTGTGTGGTTCAAGGTTCTTCAGATAAATAAAACCCATGAGAGATAAAGATATAAATAAAAAGGTTTATTATAAGATACTGGCTTACATGATTATGGGGGCTGTGAAGTCCCACAATATTCCATCTGCCAGCTGGAGACACAGGAAGTAGTTTGAAGGCTTGAGAGCCAGGGAGCTGATGGTGTAGATTTCAGCCTAGGTCTGAAGTTCTAAGAACCAGGAGTACTAAGGGCAAAAGACAGATGTTTCAACTCAAATGATCAGGCAGAGTTAATTTAACTCTCCTCTTTTAGTTCTCTTCAGTTCCTTAGTGGATTAAACGATGCCCATGCACATTAGAAAAGATCACCTACTTTATTATGTCTACCAACTGAAATGTGAATCTCTTCCAAAACACACTCACAGACACACCCAGAAATAATCTTTAACCATATGGTGGCTGTCCTTTAGCCCAGTCAAGTTGATAACATGAGATTAACCATCACAGTCAGTCAGCAAATAATGGCAAAATGACGACTCAAACCCAGGTCTATTTGACCACAAAGACCGTTTCTTAATCATTCAATGACATATTCATGAACTAGTTCATGTTGGTTCCCTTGGATAAATTCTTTCATGCTGGTTTTTTTCTAAGCTCTTTTGAAGTTGATCTATTCTGGATATAAATTGATTATACAATATATGGTCTTTTGTAACTGGCTTCTTTCACTAGTATAACGCCCCCAAGGTTCAGCTATGGAGTAGCATGCATCAGTACTTTATTCATTTGCATTGCCTAATGATATTTTATTATAAAGACATACCTCATTTTACTTAGTCATTTATCACTTGATGTGCATTTGGTTTGCTTTCATTTTTATGACTGTTATAAACAATACCGCTATGAACGTGTGTACAAGTTTTTCTGTGGACATATGTTTTCATTTCTTTTGGGTAGATACTTAGGAGTGGAAGCGCTTGATAATATGGTAAATCTATGTTTAACTTTTTTTTTTTTTTTTTTACATTCAGAGTCTAACTCTTTTGTCCAGGCTGGAGTGCAGTGGCACACTCAGGGCCACCACAGCCTCAACCTGCTGGACTCAGGTGGTCTTTCCATCTCAGCTTTTCAAGCAGCTGGAACTACAGACACGTGCCACCATGCCCAGCTAACTTTTTGATTTATTGTAGAGATGAGGTCTCACCAAGTTGTCCAGGCTGGTCTCCATTCCATGGGCTCAGGCAATCCTCTCACCTCGACCTCCCAAAATGCTGGAATTATAGGTGTGAGCCACCATGCTTGGCTGTGTTTAACATTTTGATGAACTACCACTTTTCCTTTGCTTTTAAATAAAATATTAATTTCATTTTCAAATTAATATTTACTCCTTCCCTTCCTCTCCCTTTAGTTCTTCCATCATGCATCTGTTCTGGTGCTTAATGGTATTTCCCACTTCAGTGAGGCTGTGTTCTTTTTTCTCCTCTGTTCTTTAGATTGCATAACCTGCATTAATATAGCTTCAGTTTTGCTGTTTCTTTCTTCTGTCAGCTTAACTCAATGATTGAATCCTCTGATACATTTTTTATTTGGGCTAATGGTTTTTTACCTTCAGAATTGACCTTTGGTTATTTTTTACAATTTCTCTTTACTGATACTTTCTTATTAGTTGAGATATTGCTATGATACCTTCCTTTACATTTTGTATTGTAGTAAAACACATGTAACACAAATGTACCCTCAAAAATTTTAAGTGCACAGTACAGTATTGTGAATTATATGCACATTGTTGTACAGTAGCTCTCTAGAACTTTTTCATCTTGCATGTCCAAAAGCCTATACCCATGGGAAACTGCCCCATTCTCCCATCTTCCCAGCTTTAGGCAACCATCATTCTACTTTCTTTTTCTATCAGATTGGTTGGTTTAAATACCCCATGTAAGTGAAGTGATACAATATTAATCCTTTTATGATTGGCTTTTTTTTTTTTTTTACTTATCATGTTCTCAAGGTCCATCCATGAGGTAGCATATGACAGAATTTCTTTCTATTTCCTTCCTTCCTTCCTTCTTTTCTTCTTTCCTTCTTTCCTTCCTTCCTTCCTTCCTTCCTTCCTTCCTTCCTTCCTTCCTCTCTCTCTCCCTCCCTTCCTCCCTTCCTTCCTTCTTGTTGGAGTCTCACTCTGTTACCCAGGTTGGAGTGCAGTGGCACACTCACGGGCACCCCAGCATCGACCTGTGGGGTTCCCGCGATCCTTCCACCTCAGCCTTCCAAGTAGCCAGAACTACAGATACATGCTACCACGCCCGGCTAATATTTTTTTGATTTATTGCAGAGATAAGGTCTTGCCAATTTGCTCTGGCTGGTCTCAAACCCGTAGGCTCAGGCAATCCAATTCCCTCGGCCTCCCAAAGTGCTGGGATTATAGG
>NW_007249849.1:198687-341966 GCF_000164805.1 Carlito syrichta
CTTCTCTCCTTCCTTCCTTCCTTCCTTCCTTCCTTCCTTCCTTCCTTCCTTCCTTCCTTCCTTCCTTCCTTCCGTCCTTCCTTCCTTCCTTCCTTCCTGGGTTGAAACATATTCTGTGTGTGTGTGTGTGTGTGTACATATATATATCCTATTTTCTTTATTTATCTATTCACTGCTGGGTATCTAGTTTGATCCCATATCTTGGTTATTGTGAATTATGTTGCAACAAACATGTGAGTGCAGCTATCTCTTCAAGAAGATCTTGTTTTCAGTATTTTCAGATAAATACCCAGAAGTGGAATTACTGGATGATAAGGTAGCTTTATTTTGAATAGTTTGGGAATGTCACCCAGTTTGCCACAGCAGCTGCACCATTTTTAAATCCCACGAATGGTGTCCAGTTTCTCTACATCTCTGCCAACACTTGTCATTTATTTACCTATTTTTTTGGACAGTGACCATCCTAACTGGTTTGAAGTGATATCCCATTGATGTCTTGATTTGAATTTTCTTGACAATTAGTAATGTTGACACATATACCCGTCGGCTCCTTGTATATCCTCTTTTTAGAAATGTTTACTCAGGTCCTTAGCCGATTTTTAAATTGGATTCTTTGTTTTTCTTTATTATCAAGTTGTGTGTGTTCTTTATATATTTTGCATACTCACCCTTTATCTGAATTGTGATTTGCAAATATTTTCTCGCATTTCTTAGGCCACCTTTTTACTCTGTGGATTGTTTCCATGGCTGTGCAGAAGCATTTTAGTTTGATGTAGTCTCATTTTCTTTTTTTTTGTTTTCATTGCTCATACTTTTGGTCTCATAGCCAAAAAAAAATCACTGGCCAGACCACTGTCAAGAAGTTGTTTCTCCATGTTTTCTTCTGGTAGTTTTATAGTTTCAGGCCTAACATTGAAGTCTTTTATCTATTTTTAGTTATCTTCTGTCTATGATATAAGGGTTCAAAATCATTTATTGAAGAGGCAATCTTTTCCCCATTTTGTGTTCTTGGCTTCCTTATTGATGAGCAGTTGATTGTGGACGTGTGGATTTATTGATGGGCTCTCTATTTGATTCTGTTGGTCTATGTTTCTGTTTTTATGCCAATACCATACTGTTTTGATTACTGTAATGCTATGGTTTGAATGCCTGTCCCCTCAAAAACTCATGCTGAAAGTTAATTGCTACTGTGATGGTATTGGGATGTGGGACCTGTAATGGGTATTTAGGTCCTGAGGGTGTCATCCTCATGAATAGACTAATGTTCTTATCATGAGAGTGAATTCATCCTCTCTTACTCTCTCTTTTGCCCTCTCTCTTGCCCATCTGGTGGTAGTACCTTTCATCATGGGGTGATGCAGGAAGAAAACTCTCTCCAGATACCTTGATTTTAAGCTTCCCAGATTTTAGAACTGAGAAATACATTTCTATTTCATTACAAGTTATCCAGTCTGTAATATTCTGCTGTTGTAGTATACAAACAGACTAAGACAGTATAGTCCGTGTGTCTGTTTTTATGCCAGTACCATACTGTCTTGATTACTGTAGCTTTGAAATATATTTTGAAATCAGAAAGTGTAATGCTTCTAGTTTATTCTTCTTGTTAAAGATTTCTTTGTCTATTTTGGGTCTTTTTCAAATCCATATAAATTGTAGAATATTTTTTCTTCGATTTCTGTAAAGAATACTAGATAGGAATTGCATTGAATATGTAGATCACTTTGGTTAGTGACATTTGAGCAATATTGACTCTTTTAATTCATTAACATAGGATTTTGAAAATTTGTCTGTCTTCTTTAATTTTCTACCTCAATGTCTTATAATTTTCACTGTGCAGGTATTTTGCCTCCTTGATTAAGTTTATTCCGAAGTATTTTATTCTTTTTGTTTCTATTGTGAGTGGGATTATTTTCTTAATTTCCTTTTGGAATAGTTTGCTGTTTGTGTATAGACATACCACTGATTTTTGTGTGTTGGTTTTGTATCCTGAAATTTTGCTGCCTTCACTTATTGGTTCTAAGAGTTTGATGACTGGTGTACAGGATGGGAGCCCTACCTCTGGTCTTCTCAGTTTGCTTCTTCTAGCAAGGAACTTTCATCCTTACAACCGAGCAAGGGTCAGGGTGATTGGGGCAAATATTCTTATCCTGCCTCATGTGAGGTAAAGCTTCCAATCTACAAGTAAGGGTTGGATGGAGGAAAGGCATCCTAGACCTCTCAATTGCCTTAGAATAGAGCATCTACAAAATGGAACAGGAGGAATAAGAAACAGCCTGCCCCTTTTGGGAAGACGTCAAAGCTCTAGACTGGGAATTTGAAGGAAAGAGAACTCTACAGTTTTGTTTGCACCCACCTGGGGTGGCATTTTCATTATGGTGAGCAAGAGATAGTGGAGCAAGCAAGTCATGGCTCCAACACCACAGACTCTGGGTGTCGTTACCGAGATTTAGTCAATTATCTTGAATAAACGTTTCTCTATTGGCAGTAGATCCTTTGAACACCTTCCAGAGACTTGTTTGAATGGGTATGTGTATATGGAGATATTTAAAATTGATTTTCACTAGCTATAATTATTTAACTGGGTGGAGTGTTTATCGAACTCTTTATACTGCCCTTCCAGAAGTGTCTTTTTAAAGTTTTGTTTGTATGGTTGGTTTTCGCTAACACCATTGGTTACTCCTTCGGCTTGAGGTCCATCATAACTGCTACTGGGCCTTTTTGTTACATTCTGAATTTCCTTAGTCGACAGATTTTCAGTTATGTGTGCTTATTATTTCCCCCTTGTTATTCCATTGTGCGTTTATCCACATTCTATCATCGTGGTGTTATAGAGTCACATTTCAAACTGATATGGTAATTTGTTTATTTTGTATCTATATTTTATGTGGTAAGTATTAGGGATTCTTCCTAATGTATCATGCCAGGAATCATAAGGAACAATCCTTCATAACAGTCAACATAATATTACAGTAGCTTCTAAATATATCTCTACATTTGATGATCAGATTTTCTATTCCTCTCTGTAGGTCATTAATATGTAAGTTGAATATCACGGGTCCCAAAATCTTGTTATCGTAAATCCTAAATTACCACTAAGTCACTAATTGGCATAGCGATCATGCTCTACATTCTCAGCTGGAAAACCTGATGATAATGTTACAGAGGTCAGAATACAAAGCCTTATCAGAGTTCAGACTGTTTATGTCTACATTTTCTTTTACTGGCATAGTCTACCTCTCTGTCAGAGAACAAAAATGAACCGATTGCCTCACTTGCATTTTACAAAGTCATTGGAGAGTTCTCCTGTATGTCTTATAGAATGACTGACAACTTCTATACCTACTGTGTCTTTATTTATTTATTTTTTTGAGTTGGAGTCTCACTCTGTTGCCCAGACTGGAGTGCAGTGGCTGGGAGCAGCCACTGCATCTCGACCTGCTGGGCTCCGGCAATCCTTCCACCTCAGCCTTCCGAGTAGCCGGAATTACAGGCATGCGCTACCATGCCCGGCTGATTTTTGATTTATTGTAGAGATGAGGTCTCATCAAGTTGCTCAGGTGGGTCTCGAACCGCGGACTCAGGCAATCCACTCACCTCAGCCTCCCAAAGCACGGGATTACAGGCTGAGCCACGGAGCCCTGCTCCTACGGTGTCTTTAAGCCAATGATGCGCTTCCATGTTTAGAAGCAAGAGAACTGCAAGAAAGTGATAGCACTGTTACTAACCTATGTCTTGTAGTGTTACCTCTTATTTTCATTTATACCTGTATCTAGAATATTGTAAAATCTTCAGTCTATCCGTGAAATAAGTTAATAGACTCACATTGAATTTTCAGAAATAACTGTTCTGAAATTTACTTGTATCACTTTCACTGTATGTCAACATCATCTATATGATTAAGAATCCCCAAATTATATGTACCAGCCTTCTAAGTTTTCTTTTTAACTTTCTTCCTCTTCTGACTTCTCTCGCTTATAGATTCCATTGCTGTCTGAGACTTCCTTTGACAAATCTCACACACACACACACACCACCAGCCCTTTTATTTCATGATAATGGTGGGTATGTGTATTGTCTGCAAAGACCCTCAGGAAGGTAAACCTCAAGGATCTTCTCCCTTTCCCACACAAATGATGCTTTCTCAGTTTTGATTTTGGAGGCCAGTGCAGGGCTATCACACCAAAAAACATCAGCTGCATGAAAAGGCAAAGGATGGATAAGCACTGTGCATACAGTCAAAAAGCTGTTAAAAGGCATTGAACTCTGTGTTTGTAGCAAAATTATGAATGATGAGCTGTCTTGTGCTGACAGAGCATTGAGTGGAAAGATTAGGTGGAGCTCAACTGTAAAAGGACTTTGAAACTCTTGGAGTTTTGTTTTTAATTTGTAAGATAAAAATAGGAAAAACCATTTTTGTAGAGATGGGTGATCTTTGCTGTATTTTGTAGAGATAACACTAATATCAAGACGAGGTGGATGACAGATCAGAAGAAGAAAAAACAGAGGGCAAAACGATAAAGTGAGGAGTTTGCTACTGGAATTTAAAACAAACGATGTGGTTCCCAAAACTTAAAGAGCCCCAGTGGAAATGGGAGTAAAATATCAGGCTTCAAGTTTCCTAGAGTCAGGAAGATCTAGCCATTAGCCATCCCTGGGTTTCTGTGCAGGCAGAACTGAGAATGACTCTGAGATTTCTAGTTTAGGTGACCAGGATGGGATGGCTCTGGGATATGAGTAATTTTTATGAGGAAGGTAATAAGCTCATTTGACCTGGGACTTGAGGTATCTGTAGCACATCTATGGACATAAGTCCAAATGGAACTTAAAATTATGATAATTGAAGACATAAATGGAGAATCAGCAGGAATCTGGAATTGAAGCCATGAGAATGGGGCTCTTGGTGGCAGATAAAACATGGATAAATAAAAGAAAGTGGAAGGGGTAGAAAAACATAAGAGGAGGAGATGACGATAGTGTTCCAATGGGCGGTGTAGAATTTCCAGAAGGAAGACCAATGCCATGAGGATTGTCAAAAGTCAAATAAAGGCTGAGTGTGGTGGCTTATGCATATAATCCCAGCACTTTGGGAGGCCCAGGTGAGAGGATTGCCTGAACATGTGGGTTCAAGACTAGCTTGGGCAACTTGGTGAGTCATCGTCTCTACAATAAATCCTCCTCCCTCCAAAAAAGGCAAATACATTCAACAACAAAGTAGGCATGAGTGCCCTTAGTGAAAACTGTACAAAACAGAAAAAGAAAAATTCGATTGTTAGGGACATGAGAAGTAAAAGGAAGTTGAGGAACTCGAGGCAGGCCAAAATTCTTACAACAGATTTGACCATTTCAAAGAGCAGGAGAGGAAGGGGGAAGAGAGGGAAATAATCTGCGTAAGAGCAAAACTGAGATATGGTTACCAGCTGGAGCTCATCCACAACTATCCTCACTTCTGATCCTCTGTTTTCTGTTGCCGCCCTCAAACTTCCATCCCTCCCTGAAGGCACCCTCTACCTGTGAGCTGCCCAAAGTGGCTCAGAACTGGGAACGGCCATGCTTGCCCAACACTGCAGGCGTTTTTGCTCTTGGAAGGCCAAGTTTGAAATATGGGTGTGTAGTTTCTATCCATGGCATGCTAGTTGGGTACTAAGTAAGAGTGTTCTGATCTAGCTATGTTTTTAACTAACATCTCAGCATTGAAAATTATATCTTTTGATTTCCAAACAAATTTTTGGAGCAGAATTGTCTGTGTCCTGAGGATATCTACATAGTATTCAATTATAATTTTTTCTTCTAAATTTACAATTATACCTCAGTGAATTCTTTTCACTTTCTATTTAATCTTTAGCAGAGGTAGAGCCGGCCCAACTAGGGAAAGAGGAGGTTAAAATGTTAACTTAAAATGTTTTAAATAAGCATGAGCTATGGGAATTAAAATCTCATTTATTATGGTCAGAGAAGACAGGAAGCAGATGCAGTTTGGAATAGCCTGGAACTCTTCACCACCAAAGATTAATTCCAGCCCTGAACTAGAAGCGTGTTCCATGTTCCATAGAAGTGTCCTAGCCTTGCAAGGTCTGAGTAGCCAGGGTCACAGTGTTTATCCCCCATATTCCCTGTTTCTCCCCACCCCATGCTGCTCACATTTTATGGAATAAGCCACGGTGGTACAAGGTAAGGATTGGTCATTATTGTTCTGAAAGAGGGTTAAAAGACTTAGTTCTTCTGTATGCTTTCTCATTCCCCAAGGGAACTTGGCTTTTTAAAGGAAGACACTGAATGCATGCTAAATTTTTCTGTTAGTCAGAAAAATTGGACTTTTACTACGTATTTCTTGATTCATCTTAAAGGAGATAAATCGGGTATACTATTTTAAACAAGAGTTCCAAATCTCTTTTTCAGGACTTTGGACATGACTTTTTGAAAAGTCGATCTGAAACTAAATGATGAAAATGACAGTGATATGAGTTGAGGGGAAAATCCAGAAATGGCAGTATCTATTACTGTAAGCTATTTTCCTTTCTAAGAGATTTGTCTATGGAAAAAAAAAACTAAACTCTTCTGGTAACATACATCACAAAAGGCTTTGAAATCACATCTTTTAACTGGAGTCCCAATTTTAAGGGAGCATGGCAATTGGGTTGCCCTTCTACTTAATTGTCTGTATAATACATAAAAACATGAACAATTTCATCTGTACAAAGTCATCTCTTTGAGATGTTTAGTTATCACTAGGTGACTTCCTGAATGCAAAATTGTCAGAAAAAATAAATATTTAAATGATTTTGATGTGATACATATGTACAGTCATGTGCCAAATAGTGACATTTTCATCAATGACAGACCACACATGCTACCTAGACCCATAAGATGATGATGGAGCTAAAAAAAACTCCCATTGTCTGATGACTTTGAAGGCATTGTAATGTCATAGTGTAACACATTAGTGTAACACATTATCCATGTGTTTGTGGTGATGCTGATGTAAACAAACCTACTGCACTGGCACTCTAGCACAAACACTTATTGACAGTGCACAATCCATGATGGCGATGTCCAATGACGATGTTACTGGTTTCTATATTTATTTTGCTATGCCTTACGTGGTTACCTTATATGTGTATTCCTTCTACTTATTAAAAAAATTCACTGTAGAACAGCCTCAGCCAGGTCCTTCAGAAGGTATTTCAGAAGAAGACATTGTTATCACAGAATACGGCGGCTCCATGAATGTTGTTGACCCGGAAGACCTTCCAGTTGGGTAAGATGAGTCAGTGGAAGACAGTGATATTGAAGATCCCTACCCTGTGTAGGCCTAGACTCATGTCTGTGTCTTAATTTTTAACTAAAAAGTTTAAAAAAGGAAAAATAACTAAGAACTTAGGAAAACAGAAAGAAGCTTATAGAATAAAGATATACATAAAACATTATTTATACAGCTGTACAGTGTGTTTGCGTTTAAAGCTAAGCGTTATCACAAAAGAGTCAAAAAGTTTTTTAAAAATTTGGATGTTTACCATGTTAAAAAGTTACAGTAATCTAAGATTAATTTACTATTGATGAAAGAAAAATATCTCTTGTAAATTTAGTAGAACCTAAGGGCATGGTGATTATAAAGTCTACAGCAGTGGACAGTAATATCCTAGGCCTTTACGCCACTCAGCACTTACTCACTGACTCACCCAGAGCAACCTCCAGTTCGGCAAGCTCCATTCATGGTAAGTGCCCTATACGGGGTATTTTAAAAATCTTTTATGTTGTATTTTAGCTATACTTTTTCTATGTTTAAGTATGTTTAGATACACCAATACTTACCACTGTGTCACAGTTGCCTACATTATTTAGTACAGTCACATGCTATACAGGTTTACAGTCTAGAAGCAATCGGCTATACTATACAGTCTAGGTGTATAGTAGGCTACACCATCTAGGTTTGTGTAAGCACACTCTATGATGCTCACACAATGATGAAATTGCCTAATGACATGTTTCTCAGAATATATTCCCATCATTACGTGATGCATGACTGTGTGTGTATATGTATGTATGCATGTGTGTGTCTTTATGTATTACATGAAAGTGACTAGATACATAGATAGATACACAGAAGTTAGATAGTGATAGACAGATAAGCAGGTAGATAGCTAGCTAGATAGACGGACAGACAGACAGACCAATACATAATTTATTTGGAGAGTGTCAAGTGAGACAATATTTCTAAAACAACTTTGTGCACTGTAACACCCTAAATAAATGTAAGACAATATTGTTATTATTACTATTTGAATGAAGATTCTACTTTTATGCCTACTGAGTTTATTTCTTCCCCATTTTCAACCACTGTCTCTGCAATACATGAAGCGAATGCAAAAAGAAAGTGCTTTTACACTTCAGTACTCCAGGTGCGGTCAAAAAGATTGTTACTGACAGTATTGTCAGTAACTAGAAACTTATTCGGAGTAGAGAAACTCAATCCAGACTCCGGGTTGAACATACACATTGTAACAATATCTCCAGGTGATTCTTACAGTTGGGAAACATGGATTTAACAGTATGGACTAATAATCATACCTCAGGTGACAACACAGGGTAGTGGAAAAAATGTATTAAGATTACAATCATATTTATTTAATTTCCTGATCTTCTACTTACCTGTTTAAAAAATAGATTCTAGCTTGGAATCCACTCTGTTTCAAGATATCTAATCTTTATAGACAGATGGCGATCGACTCTTAACCAGATGTTCAAATTGTCATTTTGTAAACTCCTATGGAAAGGAGTGAAAATTGGAGAAAGTTAGAACTTGCTATTTATAGGTGCATTAGGCATCAGTATTCCTGTTCCTAATATACCCCACTGTCTCCCAAATCTGTGCCTTTCCAGCTTATCACTCTCTTCAAGTCAGCACTCCATTGAGACACTTCTGTTCTTCATCAGTGACCGACAAACCAAGTCAGCACTAATTCCTTTGAACTGCTTTCTTGTCATCCACGCTAGAATCCCAGATGACGTTCTTGGGTTTATACATATCCCATGTTATAGATCAGTCCTGAAACTCATCCTATTCTTGCTTTAATTTAAGTTTTCATTCCTTAATTTTTATTTTACCACACATCTCTCTTGCTACTATCTCCATATCCAGTCCTGGTTCTCTACCAAAAGATACTACATCCTCTTCATTTGAGAAGCCTGGACACTTAGACACTATTTTCTAGTCCTTATGGCCTGTATTATAGGGTATAATATATATGATATATGTTAAATATATATTGTACATATTATATGTAGTATATTTCACACATTTAATACATTTTATACATGTTATTTATGTTGTGTGCATATTATACATAATTTATATGTTATATATAAATGTTAGATAATGTGTGTATATTACACACACACACACACACCACTTTTTTTTAAAGTCAGTGTCTTCCACTGTTGTCCAGGTTGGAATGCAGTGATAAAGTGATAAACCAATGGCTCACTGCAACCTTGAACTCCTGGACTCAGGTGATCTTTTTGCCTCAGCCTCCTGAGTAGCTGGGTCTACAGGTGTGCTCCTCCACACCCAGCTAAGTTTTTGAATTTTCTTAAGAGAAAAGGTCTTGCTATTGCACAGACTCGTCTTGAGCTCCTGGGTTCAAGTGATCCTCCTGCCTCAGCCTCCCAAAGTACTGTGATTACAGGTGTGAACCACTTCACCCCGCTAGAAATATACTGATGATCCTTTCAGGCTGCCAAATCCAAGAGTGTTTTTCTTCCTTTTTGCAATCCTTATTATATCTGGGACATTTACTCATCCAGAGTGACTCCTTGAAAGTGAACTAGTGAATTGAATGGAACCAGAGTTCTCAGGAATGTACATTTGGCTCAAGGGCTCAGATCAGGAGAGCAGAGGTTCTGGGAATGCTTAGGACCATTGTCTTCTGAGTGTAGGTTTCCTCTTCACCCTTAATATTCTTATTCCTCTTTGCACATGGGTTCCTGCAGTCTCTCCTCGATACATTGTCATATAAACTTTAAGAAGAGAAGACCTAGGTTCAGTTGAGTTTTTTTCCCCTACCTATTTCTTTGAAGACCAGTGATGGGATGGTTTCACATCTTAATTTCAGCATTTCATGCCACATTTTACAACTTCACATTCAATGTCTGACTTGGTCTTCATATTTGAACTATTCTCTCTTGAACAAAAATAAAATGACTTACCATCCGGAATGTACTAATGAATATGAAATAAAAGAATTAGTCATGTGAGCATTTTTAATCAAACTATCTCAGTAGTCTGTGAATTCTGGTTATGAAAATAAGTTGAGGGAAACTGTATAGACTAGATATCAAAGATATGCATTGTGTGATTTTTGCTGTTTGGTCAAAAATAGCTGTTTACACCATGTGACTATTTCAATTGGACAACTTCTTAAACATGAATCAAACATTAAAAGTAATACTAGAAGGATCCCATTTTTATGATTCCATCACTGGACAGTCATTTCTTTGTTCAGTGGCCAGATTTTTTTAGATCAATTTTCCCAAATATTTAAGCATTTACTTCATTAAATAAAACAAGTTTCTTTGCTTTCACATTACTACAAAAGCATGTTTTAATTCGTTGTGCTACAAAAAATATTAATGAGTTTGTGCTTTGTCAAGTAGATAAAATCCTTTGGCTACAAAGTGAGTTATAAGAAATTAGTATGACTTGGACCTTCTGAGATCCTCCTCTTCCTCTGCTTTAGAAGACAGAGTAATGTATTCATCATCCGGGGAGTGCAGAAATTTCTCTTTGAGATTCACTAGAATTGGGTTTCAAATCAGTGTTGGGTTTTTTTATAGTTGAGTAGCATAAAGACAATTAGTTGTTCTAGTTGCCGCTGCCTTAGGGAATGATGAAATTAGAGACTTGTATTTTCAAAAATGACAGTTTATTACTTTCCACATTGTCTTAAGCTAAAGTCAGTATATAAATCAAATGAAGTATCTTATTTTCTCCCTTGTTGGAGGAAAAATAACAGGTTTATGCATAATACCTATTGTTCCATTTTTAAACCTTTCAAATTTTATAATATAACCCATATCTCTTGAGGCAAACCTGTCAGCACATGGTGACATACATCAGGACTCTGGAATTACCTGGCATCTTCTTGGTCACCCACTTTCTTAAAGACCAGATAAGATTTGTAAAATTTTGGTTTTAAAAAAGTGGATTTGTCCTGGAGATAGTCACAATAGGTTTTAGTTCAAGAGTGTGTTTTGGAAAGTGGTTATGGACTCAGATTGTAATGGGCAATATCTATCAACCTATGTTTTGTAAAAAGTTTTTGTTGCATGCGAATTACTCACTCTCCAGTGATAATTCCCTCTGAATACTTGCCACCACTATCATGCAGGGAATCTTCTCTAACATAATAGCACTCATCCATTTTCTGGAGCCTTTCTGAGTTGCTGGTCAATGTGTTTACTGAACAGCTTTATATGGCCTTTGTATATACTTAGGGTAGGGACCTACGGCATCATTTAGATGATTATAATCTTGTTTTAATGTTGACAGATGTGATATCGATGTAATATATATATTTATACATATGCATTTTGAATACAGATATACACATCTGTATTTATGCCTTTATATGTTTTATGCCTTTTAAAAATTATAAATATTTAATGAAACATTTAATCAGAACTCTTTGAAGGAAGATATAATGTTATATTGGGAAAAGTGACAATTGCAGTCTATATAAACAGTAGTTAAAATTTTTACATTTAGAACCTAAGAGAGAAAACTCAAAAAGGAAAAAGTGACCAAGATTAATAGCATCAAAGTCATCCTATGTTTGTTTTTATATATAAAAAACAAATAAAACTATGCTTATTTGATCAAAAACCTTAACCATGCCAAAATTTTGAGTAAAGAAAAAAGGCATAAATAAAACACTCATCCCAACAAGATAATAATGCTTTGTTATCTGTTGGTATAGTTCTAATTTAGTATCATTAGAATATATGAAATATAACGATAGAGTTTATGGGTATCTAATTCCCTGTTAATTTCATTAAGATAATATGGCATCCAACCAACTTTCCCAAAGTGAAATACACATGCATAGAACTGTAATTCACTGATCAATTGACTCTTTAAAAGTTCTTTATGACATCTTTTGTTTATGTCTTGAATCCAGACATTTGTGTAAAAAGCAAAAGCATTATATTCAGTACTTAACCCAGCAGCTGCAAAATGTTCATTACCTAATATTACTTAGAAACCATTATAAAACTTTGTTTAGATAAGGTGGCTCTGCTATCTGTGAAATTGACCTTACATTGGAGCTGGTTTGATTAAATGACTTTAGGTCACGGTCAATAAGTAATCTTGGTGCTAAGGAAACTATCTAAAGCCTGTGCTTGGATAAAGGGCTACACCAACTAAGATGTCAGCACCTTCTTCTTTCTTACCACTACATTCTTCTCACAGCTGCATCCTTGTTGCTTAATTAGAAGGTAACTCAAGTTCTGTGCATCCATAATACTAAACATCCACTAAAACCAGCACCAACAATAAGCAAAACCTCTTCTCTTTGGTTTACAAGCAATCTCTGGTTGGTTGGTTTTAGATACTAATACAAATGAAACAATTTCCTAGTCAGTGAATCTGAAACTTAAATGTATATCAGAATTGTGGGGCCTGGAGTGTTGTTGAAACATGGATTTCTGGATTCTACCCTTAGAATTTCTAATTCGGTATGTTTGGCTGGGACCTGAGAATCTGCATTTCTGACAACGTTTAGGTGATATTAGTCCAACTGATCCTTGATGAACATTTTGAGAAATCCTGGTTTAAATATTTGTTGTTTCTGAGTTTTGCTTGGAAACAGTAGTGCTCTCTGAAAGCAAGGTTTATTTTCCATAATTCCCAGAAAGGAATCACAAAAATGTTTTTTCAAGTATTTTTATGCTTTCGTGACACCGTTTTGGGTTGCCAGATATAGTACAGACACCCAGTTAAATTCAACTTTAAGACAAACAACAAATAGTTTTTCAGTATATGTATGTCCCATCGATAAATTTGCTAAATTTGGAAATCTTACATTTTAGTCAAGAAAAGTTACTTCCTACCCTATTTGTTTTGTCCTGAAGTGTAATATTTTTAAATAAAGCAAAGTATCATTTTAACAACAACAGCAATATATATATATATACACACACACACACACACACACACACACACACACACACACACACATATATATGCATAGTCTATGTCTATGTTAAAGTTTCCATGATGTCTGTAAGTGTAAACCAAATATGAGGTCACTTTTGAATATAAATAATAATATTGCAAATTTGAAATGGTCACTTTCAGCTAATTATGAGGTCTAATTTGATTTCTTAAATATCTCTTAAAAATGATTCCCCCCAGTTAAGGCAAGTGCTTCAAACCAGCCACTGATTTACCTTCACTTAAAGACGTTTAGCAGACAGTGCAGCTCTGTGGGGTGGGAAAACAACGACGACCGTGGAGACTTGGAGATGTGTTATTCGTTGTGATCACAAGTCACTGCGGGACCTTGAGGAAGCCAACTGTCTCCATTTTCCAACTTGTAAAGAGGATTGCAATGGAACAGGGCTGCACATTTGGTAAATATTAGACTTCAGAAACTCAACATTGAACTGGCGCGCCTTGATCACAGTTGAGCTGATGGATGACAACCCAAGTTACAAAGGTGTTGGCCATGTGGATTTCAAATGATGACTGCACAGAGGGCCCGTTCATATTGATGTAGAGCCTCTAATAATGTTGGTTGGAGCCTCAGGAGTTAACCAGCATCAGGTCTATGATTTCTTAAATGAATCAACATTCGACTGCAAAGCTTGTGTTTTCATCTTCCTTCTCATGCTAAAGAAGCTTTCTAGTAGACAAAAATTGATGGCAGTGTTCTCTTTGGCACACACCCATGTGCTTATTCATTGAAAAGAGAATGAATTATGGTTAGGAAGCCAAATGGTGTCCTATTATTAGTGAGATTTTCATTAGTGTGTGTGTGTGTGTGTGTGTGTGTGTGTGTGTGTGTGTGTGTGCGTGTGTATTTATATTAATATATATATATTTAACTACAGTGTGATTATTTTAATTGTCCAATGTGGCAAAGATGAGATTTTCCTCATACTTCCTACCTCCAAAGGTAGAGTTTACAGAATGTAATGAACTTTTGGGGACAAAAGCAAATAACTGAACCTAGTTTCTACTGCTTAAAAAAAAATGTCTTTTGACTTAAAAAAAAAAAATAGTTGTTGAGGTTGTTGTATTTTTTTTTTCCAGAGTGCGGATTTGAGTAGCTCCAGGTTAAGAAATGCTTTTTGAAGGGCTATGGAAATGGGAAGAAAAATGCTGGTCATTTAGGTTGCCTAGGTACTCATACACGAGAAAAAGCTTTTAGGAGATTATTCTTTAAAAAAAAAAAAAAGTGCCAGCTTTCCAAGATTTCTCAGGCATCGTACTCCAGCCCACAATTTACAAGAAAAAACTGCCTCCAGCATTTTGGATGGAAAGCGACTTGAGTGTTGTTTTGGAACATCCCTGTTGAGGGAACTTTGCCACCAGAATTGCTGGAAACGAGGCAGCGTTTGTCAAGCTGCTCAAGTCACACCTCAGCTAAACAAGTGTCCCTGTGTCTTTCCAACATGTTTGCTAAAAAGAAAAAAAAATTATTTCTTTCATAAAGAAAAGCTCTTATTGCTGAAACACTCAATAAAGAACGATTTGAAGGAAAAGGAAAACTCCTGGTGTTTAAGAAACCAATTTGTTCTTCCCTTTCTCTGAATATAATGCCATTTGGTTTCCTGCCACCACCATCCGCTACATGACTGTCTCAAAGCCCTCACTGACCTCCCAGTTGCTAAGCACGGTGGCCACTTCGCAGTCCTCACAGGACTTATCTCTCTACAGCATTCGCCAGAGGTGATACTGTGCCTTACAACACTTTGCGTTCTTGGGTTCTAGGGTGCCACACTGCCTGCTTCTCTCAGTGCTTCCCACTGCTCCTACTCAGGCTTCTCTTCAGATTTCTTTGTTTCCCTGATCTCTTATTATTCCTAGTCACCCCTTGGGTGATCATATTCTGATCCTGCAGGACATTTTCTAGATTTGTATCTCTGATCCAAACTCTCCCTTTAGGCCTAAATATCCAGCTAGCTTCCTGACATGCCTACTTGACTCTCACGTTGAAAATGCACAGTAGGTCTTGGCATCTGACTCCACCCCCAACTCACCTACTCTCATGGCAAACTCTGTATTCTGCTCCTTGCTCAGGCCAAATCCATAGTGTCATCCTTGACTTCCTCTCTCTTTCTTCTCTTGTTTCCTGACCATTCTATCTAAAATGTCATCTCAGCACCCATGTTGGCGTTTCACATTCATTTTTTTTCTTCTTAGCATTTAGGGTTGCCCAACATATACTACATTTGCTTTTTGTCTTACTGCCTGTTACTCTCCAGTCAAATGAAGATCTACAAGGGCTGAGATTTTTGTCTGTTTTATTCCCTGTTATATCTCTAGACCAGGAATAGTACCTGACTCAGAGTCGTTTTAGAATAAATGTTTGCTGTATACATTTTGCATATGAAATACTGATACAATGACCTTGACCTATGATAAAGGACATCATGGTCAACAAAATAATACTCTTGATGCATGCATTATTAAAAACTGTGAGCTCAGTCATGTGGCACTTGTTCTGAGGCAACAATAAAACTTATGTTCATTTCAAAAAAGAATAAATGCTTGCTGAATAAATGCGTGAACAATAAATTGCATTGCAGACAAACTTTGCTATATTTAAGCCAGATGAAAGCTGTTAAATAGATACATCTTAGTCAAGTAGCAAAATGATCATTCTTGACTTCAAATGTTGCAATTGGAGAAAGAGATGGTTAAAGTTGGAAGGGCTGCAGGAAACATCATAGAATGAAAGACTTTAAAATAATTAGGGAAACTTTCCAGTTAACAGGAGTTATTCTGTGTCTACCCAAACCAGAGAATTATGTTTAAAAAATTTTTTTTTTTTAAATTGGTTGTCCCATTCTGTTGCCCAGGCGGAGTACAGAGGCATGATCACAGTTCAGCATAGCCTTGACCTTCTGGGGTCAGGTGATCCTCCCGTCTCAGTTTCCCACATAGCTGAGACTACAGGTGCATCATCACTCCTGGCAAATTTATAATTTAAAAAAATTTTATCTTTAATTTTTTTGTAGAGACGGGGTCTCGCTGTGTTACCCAGGCTAATCTCCTGGACCCAAGCGATCTTCTCGCCTCTGCCTCCCCAAGTGCTTGGATTACAGCTGTGACCAACCTTCCTTAGCCCTGTAAAATTTTTCTCAATCATTTTGTCACGATAGTTTTACAACTGGTATTTTTTTTTTTTTTTTTACAGAAGAAGCTGGTATTAGAAAGGAGTAGTGCTTCTGATACACCAACAATATTGGGACAGCGATCAGAAAGAAAGAGTGCTGAAACCATGGAAATCCAGGAGGTGAACTTTATCTAATTTAGATACCACTTTGAGATAGGAGACAGACTGAGCACCCTCTACAATGACCACATCTACCCTGATTTAGGAATTTGACCAAGTCACAAAACCACTTGGAATGAATAGCAGAATTAAGGCAACGGAAAGACATTCTTTTTTTAAATTTTTTTGAGTTGGAGTCTCACTCCGTAGTCCAGGCTGGAGTGCAGAGGCACGCTCATAGTCACCCCAGCCTTGACTTGCTGGGTTCAGATGATCCTTCCGCCTCAGCCTTCCAAATAGCTAGAACTACAGCCACGTGCTACCACACTCAGCTAATTTTTTGATTTATTATAGAGACGAGATCTCACTGTGTTGTTCAGGCTGGTCTCGAAGCCTCAGGTTCAGGCAATCCTTTCACCTCGGCCTCCCAAATTGCTGGATTACAGGCTTGAGCCACCATACCCAGCGGAAAAGACATTCTTAAGGTTGAGAATTTCATTAGTGACTAGACATTTCTATGACTTGTTTTGCATGTTTTTATTCTTCTTATATCGCTTAATATGCTCCATCAGTGTTCCACTGTTCTCAGTGTTCTTATCATATATGATCTTCAGCTCAAAAGTGCGCTTGAAGTCTTAGCAATGAGAGGTACTTAAACTGGGTATGTAGTTACTATTCTCGTATCCACATTTAGAAAAGAAGCACTTTCTTACGCGATGGCAACCAAGTGAGCTCCATAATTTGAAAGGGCTGCCAACTTTCTTCCCAAATAGATCACAACGGTGTAGAACATGCAGGGAAGATACACGGAAAAGTTGAGTGAGGACTGAACCACAAAGGATTTGTTGCCAAATACTAATCTTAATTGGTAGCTAGCTATGTGACCACAGCCACACAGCCATATGCATATAATCTCATTTAATGCTCACAATTGCCATGAGTGAGAGTATGGTGGTAGGGACATTTGTAGCAAGTGTGGTAAATGGTGATTAGACTGTTTTACAAAGTAAGGGAGATGAAAAGTTCGGACAAGAAGGTTTGCCATGGTAACAGACTCTGCCTGCAACTTGTAACTCCCTGCTGCCTGGGGTTTTATTTGGGTCTCTCTTCTACTTATATTCCCAGGGTCTCTTACAATATAAGACTTATTTCCAGAACTGCTATTCTTGAATGAGGGCATGACAAACTATTACTGTGTTTCAGCTATAGAGAAAGGGAAATTGCCAGAACAAATCTTAGAGGAGGACGCATTGTGTCTGTGAAGGTGGGAGATGAATCGATGGTCTTTGATTCTTTGTCATAATCCTAAAATCTGTCAATGTGATCAAAATGATATAATATGTTCCAATTACTTTGTGCATTTGACCATTGTATGGGAAACAATACTCAGGACCAAGTAACTAATTTTTTGAATAGTTCTTTAGAAAACCTATGGATTTTTTTTCTTATCACTAAAATAATAATATACTTGGCCTATTTCTTCCAATATTTTCACATACTTGCTAGCCATCAGAATAACAGGCATAATATTTTCCCATGTTTTTTTTTTCCCCTCCATCTTTACACTTCTTTGTCTAAGCTTACCTTATCTAAAAGACTTAATGGGTTTAACCTGTCACCTACGCCAGCCTGAAAATCCTTTACTTTAGTCAACAGCCAAGTTTATCAAGTATTGAAAAAATTTAGCTTACTAAGATTATTGGTATTAGAAAGTCACTTTTTTTTTTTTTAAGTAAGGGTCTCATTTGGTTGTTCACTAGAGTGCAATAGCATAATCATGGCCTCCAATTCCTGGGCTCAAGCAATCTGCCTGCGAAGCCTCCCAAGTAGCTGGGAATTCAGACATGCACCACCACACCTAGCTATTTTTTTTTTTTTTTGTAGAAATGAGGTCTCACTCTGTTGACCAAGTTAGTCTTGAATTCCTGGCCACAAATGATCTTCCTGTCTCTGCCACTGAGCGTGCTGGGATTACAGACATGAGCCACCATGTCTGACCAAAAGCCAACTCCTTAACTCGGGCATTTCTTTTTCTTTCCTGTCTTCTTCTTCCTCCCACTAGTATCTCCTACCATGCCATGTTGCTTTGCATAGTACTCTCCTCATGGGAAGTACTCAACATAGGCTTTTTACTGAGTATTTGGTAACATTTTGTGAGGTATGTTGTTGCTATTGTTGCTGCTGATAGAGAAGGAAAAAAGAGTGTTTTTACAGTAACTAGTGGCATTACAAAGTTCACAGATAAATTTTCCTGTTGATATATTTCTAAATTAATGTGTGACACTTCACTGGATATCACTTTGAACACAGCTATAACTTCTGAAGGAAATAAATCACTAAATCAGACAGTGTTTATTAGCCAATGTGCTGTTATTTCCTAAGGCACTACTTCTCCTTGTGATAAAATTGGCAGCCAGGGGAGATAAAGAGAGTATTTGAAAGTGTTATATCCATGGGTCCCAGATGAATTGCAGAAGTATAGTGTGTATTACATGAGCATTTCTGTTCTTTAATCTTACCTTGTTGCCTTGAAAAAACATTATTTAAAAATATTATTTATCTTTTATGTAACTCTGTTTAATTAAAACATTTCACAATTATGATGTTAAGAGGAAAATCAGCATTCATTCATTCATTCATTTTTCTCTGCCTTTCAATGACTAGCTCCTGGTGTTTGCAGATTATAAAGTGGTCCCCTATCTGTTTTCCATTCTCCATTCTGTAATAATTATGCAGCTGGTAGCATTGCCTTTTCCCCAGTAATGGACAGCGCGTCTTAGCTTTATGATTGCTTTTTGTTGCAGCTTGGGAAAAGATAAAAGGGCCTGTCAATTCTCAAGGGAGCATGGGCTAATGAATCAGGAGTAGTTAGGAGTAGGCTGGAAGCAGGCTGTCCTGTTTGAACCCTGCAGGCTTCATTCTACGTTACCTTCCACAGGCTTGTGTGGACTTGCCCGAAGACCAAGAGAATTTTAGGTTTTGCCGTGCATGTTGGGCTTGGGAACGCCAATGGCATCTGTCTCAGCAAGCCACTCTAGGGGACAAACAAGGACCCGGTTTGGTGGCCTGTGCCTTTGTGGCAAAGCCAATGCCACCATGTGTTCTTGTAGGTTCCGCTCTTTACTCTTGCCTAGAAGCCAAGATCTTGGTTCAGCTGCATGCCTTGGCAGTTCACAGATCTGTCTCGGAGGGTCTTGCAAACATCCCATTTTTGAATCATTTATTTTCTTTCCCCCTTTTTCCTCCCCGCCTCACATAACTACCATGATCAGCCAGGCAGGAAGATCACATACTCTGTGATTGAATGAGTTTGGGTGGGCATGGTTAGGGGTACCTGGTACCCTCATGTATGTAGGAAGTCTTCTGTTGCAGATCTTTTTTCTCTTCCAGTGAGCATTCAAAGTTAGATAACTGGGTGGGGCATGGTGACGCATGCTTGTAACCCCAGTACTTTTAGGAGGTTGAGGTGGGATGTTTACTTCAGCCAGGAGTTTGAGACCAGCCTGGGCAACATAGTGAGACATCTCTACAAAAAAATCAGAAAATTTAGCCAGGCATAATGACATGCACCTGTAGTCCTAACTACTTGGGAGGCTGAGATAGGAGGATCACCTGAGCCCAGGAGTTTGAGGCTGTGATGAGCCGGGGTTGTGCCACTGCCCTCCAGCCTGGGTGACATAGTGAGACCCCGGCTCAAAAAACAAATAATAAACAAAAACTCCAAGTTAGATAACCGATTGCTCTTGAGGGGGGAAATGCAAATTCAAAACATAAAAGAATTGCACCTGTATTTCCAGCTACTTGGAAGTCTGAGACAGAAGGATCACCGGAGTCCGGCAGGTCAATGCTGGGGTGGCCGCGAACATGGCACTGCACTCCAGCCTGGGTGATGGAGTGAGACTCCAACTAAAAAAAAAAAATCATAAAAAATTGACAAAAATGCATTCATCTTCTTTAAAAAAAAAATGCTGTGATGGCTGTTCCACATTTCTAAAAGGTGATATGACCTTTGCATTTTTTGAGATAATTGGTTGATGACTATACTAGAAGCCTTTTGTCATCTCATCTCCCTTTGTCCCACATCCCAACCCTTCCAGATAGGATTTGTTCTTGCAACCCTTTCAGTCTTTTGAAATGTGCGAACTCCTTTCTGGATTTCAGGTCAAATTCAGAACTTTCTAAAAATCGACTCCCATAAATACCCCTTGATGCTATCTCTTTTCAGAAATAAGCGAGCTGAGTATAGTGAGTCTCCATGGAGCCTTCAGGGTGTGCCTGGAAAATCTGGCCGCCGGTCTCCTTTGGGCTCACGTTGGATGACTCACCCAAGGCACAGTGAACACACTCATACACCCCAGTGCAGGGGTTCAGGATTTCTCCTTTCATCCGTTATTCACAGCTTGCGGCATTGCGTGCTTCTGCTGCCTTCTAACCTTGCCCAACCATAACCTTGCATTCACAGTCACACGGAATTCGGATGCGGCGAGCTGTGCCATCAGAAGTCGTCGTCTGGGGACATTGTTGTTGCTGGACTTGAGTTTAAAGGAAGAGAGCTTAGAAGGAGCACTGGTGAACGACAACATTTCTCTGAGACTTTCTTCTGCACAACAGCTGGGAGGAATCAGTTCATGCTACAAGCCCAGGCTGTGGCTGGCCAGCTGGAAGGAGTACCCAGAGCAAGGGTGCCAGACACCAAACAGCTGTATTATTGCTCATCCATCTGCAGCGCACGCCATATGCCAAACCCCAAAGTAAGTGGGGAGGGGAACCCTTTAAAAAGAGATTTTCAAAGCCACAGAGAAAAGGCATTTTCTCCTCGCGTGCACGAGCTTTGATCTCCTATTCTCAGGCTGCTTTTCTCCTTCCTCACCCAGTCTGGATCCCCCACCTCCTTTAGAATCGATGCAAAATAGTAACAGAGCAGTTGACTTGGTCAGTTTCAGGAAATAATTTTTCAGGTAAGTTGTAAAGAGACCTAACACCTGTATCTATTTTTTTTTTTTTTTTTTTAAGAATCATGGAATCATTTAACTCGGAAAAACCTCTCATGAAGTTTGCAAATCATTATTTATGCCTTAGATTTCATCACGAAGCCACATTTTGAACTTTGCAAATCACAGAATAAGTACCTTTGGGAAATATTCCAAGATTTTCTTCATCTTAGTAATTTTAGAAGTTAATAATCCACAGTTAAGGAACACCATATCCCAAAAAGACCCTCTTGTCTTATTCTTTCCTTTCCAAGGTCATTGAAGATCATGAGAATTGGATTTGTGGAACAGTCTGACCAGATATTCCATTTTACAAAGAGATACTCATTTAAGTAAATGTGAATTCTAGAATGAGGATTGTTTAATGCAGTCAACCACTTACAGGAATTATTTCCTGCTGCAAATGAGAAGAAAATATTTTCCCACTCTTTTGTGAACATCTCAAAATACAGATGGCAAGGGGCCAACGGCTGTGAGAAGATGGAAGGGCATTCAGTGGTCACTCAGCAATGACAGAGCTGCCCTGACTCAGAACTCAGCCCGCTTCTGGAGTGGGAATGGGGGTGAGTCTTTTATGCGAAACCAGTTGCCATTCTGTTGACGGTTCTTGGCGTGGTTCTCGTTGCCTTTCTAGCAGTGGTGATGGGAATACAGTATCTTCATTGTATTTTTTTCATTTATCTTCTTTTTACTTTGATTTCTGAGCATTTTCCCTCATTACTATTAAAAGAGAGATTTCATATTTACATACCACTTTACAGTTTAAATCATGCCTATTCATAAAGTATTTTATTTAACTCACAGAAAACTATAATGTCTTTTAGAAAGTGACACATGCTGGAATTGAACTGACCAGGCTAGCACTTTTGGATGACATATTTGTCTGTTATCCTGAGTAGGTGCCAAGGAGCCACATGGCACAGTCTTTGCATGGAGCGACATTCAAAAGAGGAGTTCAGCTGTCAAGCAGTAGATAAAAAGGAATTTCATTTTTCAAAGAACACTAAAGAGCAGTCATCCTCTAATTTTCAGCAATCCTTCTCAGAAGCTCTGTTTCTCCACTCCCTGTTTAGTCATTCTTTAGGTTCTGAATCACAAACAACTAACTGAGAGGCTAGAACAGGCTGGCGAAACGTTTTGCTGACATCATGGATGAAATGCGTGTGTGCGCACCTGAGCAGGTATGTGAAATATGACACATACACAGTATAATACTATGTGCATATATTTATATAAATACACATACACTTAACACACACTTACAATACAAATGGATACACGATAATATGTGCATATATAGAGAAATAGGCATAATACATGAAAATACATATACATGTGTGCTTTAGTTTAAACCTAGGTACTCATATAAAAATTCTTGGAAGTCATTGTTGCAACACACACACTTGTTTGTTGTCTTAGGACAAGATAGTTATCTCCCAAAGCCATCATCACATTGGGGGTTAGGGCTTCAACACATACAAATTGGCGGAGAAACAGGGACATAAACACTCAGTCCATAGCAGGGGGCATCCGTAGTTTTATTTTGGGAACTATTCTAGGTGGGAGATATCTTGGTGGGAGGTTTTTCAGGGACACCCAGCTTTGTTTCTTCTATCCCTACCTCTGAGGTGGCTGAATTGCAATGGGCAACATGACCAATGTAGAGGTAGCCCAAATGTCCCTTTGGAGTCCCCTGGGGGTGAGATACAATATTAATCTAGAAATGGCAAAGAACTCTTCAACCTAGCATGCTATTTTCAATTCAGAGCAGATGATGGGGGGGGAGGCATACAGAGAAATTAAAAGAAAAACAAATTCAAAACAGATGTCAGGAAATACTTTGCTCCCCAGAGGCAGAAAAAAAATAGATGAGAAGAATATTTTAACAAGGCAGTTTACTGAGTTAAGAAACTGTGATCATCATTTAAAAACAGAGATGCAGTGCTGGACTGGGGGTGAGGTAGGTAGACACTAAATTTGGAGTAAGAAACTTGACCTTCCATGGAGAAAAATGAACTCAGTGTGAGCTAGAGCCATTTATTACACCCCACTGCCCCGCTGCCTTGGTCTCTCCTTGGGTGTTTGAAAAGGTGTGCTAAAATTGTGTTTATGAGACAGGAAATACACATTTTAGCAGGAAATAAATCTGCCCCCACAGACATAGATGACTGTGTATTTCATTAAGTTGGGAGCCCAGGGTGCCCCTTTTCACCTTTGTTTCCACTTTAGATTCCGTCACATTGACAGAGTTTTCCAGACGAAGGCCTCAGAGCTGGTTTTCTGAATGACTCCAGGTCAGGTTTACAGACCAACATTTTCTGAGTGATTATGGTGAGTAAAGTCATCATTCAGCCTAGTGTTTACCACTCTCTTGTTTCAAGAGTGCAAGGAGTATGGGTGGGGAAGTTGAGGAGAAGTTTTGGATAAATATTTTAGTTTATTTTAGAAATACTTGTCCAAGAAGACCAAACATTTGAAAGCTTCTAAGACAACATATTCCTGTGGGTTCCTTCATCTCTGTGTCATTGTCACTTCTCAAAATGACCCAAGAAATAAAGCAGCTGAATAATGATGCATGGAGATGTATAGCTTTAGAAATGGAATGGTTTGGATAAATTCTGCATGAAGTTAAAAAACATAAGAATCGGAGTCCTTGATGTTCAAAAATATTCACAATATGGCAGAAAGCCAATGAAATACTTGCGGTGTCATATGGTAAGTTCTGACAATATTTCATAGAAAATTATTCTGTTTTATTGACATGTTTCTAGTGCCCTGCATGGAGCTGGGAATGTTGTAAGTGCCCTGTAACTTACGTTGAAGGAATGAATATTCCATGCTCTTAATTTTTGTTCAATTTACTTCTTATTCTTTGTTTTCTATGCAACATACTATTATTTCATACATTTAGAGTCAGTTGAAGCATCTTTCCTGGAATCATTTCAGAAGTTCCCTACTCCCACTGTCCCTGTATCACAAAGAACTTGTTGTTCCCTCCCCTGAGCTCAATCCTCAGGGAGCTTTTGTGGAGTGGATTAATGATTAACTAAGAAATGAAGGAGGGGTCTTGAGAATGTTCAGAGTGGATGCACTAACGTGTCCAACTAGCACCATGTAATTAACATGGACTGATAGATTTCATAGGTGAGTCTAGGGCTTTTTTTTTCTTTCTCTATTTTATTTATTTTTATTTTAAAGTAAAGACAAGGTCTATGTTGCACAGGCTAGTCTTGAAGTCCTGGACTCAAGCAAATCCTCCTTCCTTGGCCTCCCATAGTGCTAGGATTACAGGCATGAGCCACTGTTCCTGGCTTTTTAATTTATTTATTCTTCCTTTTCACTCAGGCCAATAGGTAACTTCTTTAGGGAGTCATAGTTTAAGAAAATATAGAACAGCAAAGTCAATTGATGTCTACGTATGCTACATATACATGTATTGTAGAAATAGAATGGACAACACTGTCTTTCTTGCTGCCTTGAGGAATAAAGAAGCCATGTTTGCATGTTTTTACTTGTTCATGGGTGTCTATTAATTCCCACTTCTATAACCCTCAGACCTCAGCTGTCTCATATTAAGTTGTAGAAGTAATATAAAGCCTTTACCTTAATTTGTCTAATATCTTTGAAAACTCTTAGATATCCATTTACTAATTCTAACCATATCTTCTCTTGAACCAGGGCATTGACATCAAAGGTGGATAATATCCAATGCAGAAATGAAGAAAGAAAAACACTCTTCATGACTTTTAACTCCAAAATCTCTACTGAATTCAGCAACAATTCTGAGTCAAGAAGGAAATTCTTTCATGCAAAGCAAAATAAAGAGGGCCAATAACAATTATCCAAATGAAACCATTTAAATTTTTTTTTGCAGTCTCTTGGTGGCAAACTTTTATCAGATAGTTTATTTGTAGAGTATTTTTGCCCTCAAGTTGTGTTTGACTTTAGAGTGAGAAAAAATTTGATATTTTACTTGGTATAGAATTAACCTGACTTAGAATTTAAAGACTGTTATTTCTCAAAAGAGTGAGGGTGATATTTAAACAATATTCAAAGATTTGGAAAGTTGTCTAATTGGAGACATAATGCTACGTTTAAAATATAAATGAGCTGTGTGTTTTCTCTAAGACATTCAGACTAACAGTGCATGTTATCCATTTTAGGTTGAATAAAAAGCAAATACAACATTACACTTCTAAGTAAAGACACATCATGTTCTAGAAGTATATCATGCAATAAGGACTCACCAATGACTGTGGCATTGAGTCACTTTGGGATCGTAGGTAAATCAAATGTAATACTTAAGAAATTAGTAAAAAATAAGATCCTATTTATTACTAGGTTGACTCAAGAAATAAGGAATGCAAATGCTAGAAGATAATTCCAGAAATTTGTTTTTGAGGGTGTCTTCCCCAGTAAGCTGAATTAGGGCATCTTTATTGATGGTAAATGTTAATTCTGTCCAATCACATTCTGAGCAGTGACCTTCTCATGGATAAACCCAAGCTGTACAAATAATGATGTCGTAGGTAACACAGATTAAAGCTATTTAGAAAAGATAAATTCTGTGGTGTTAGAACAGAGTGGTCAATAATTTATTTGGTCTGAAACACACTCTGCATATCTACAGAAGCTAAGTAAGGTAAACCAGGGAGCTTGATATTTATCCTATTCATAAGAGAATAAGATAATGAGGAGACTGGCTAGACTTTTGCAAAGTGGCTTTGAGTGCTTCGTATACATGTGAAATCTAAATACAAGTTATGGTTTATTCTTCACTGAAGGCTCTTGAGGCCTATTTCTCTCACCTGTCTGGTGCTGATCTTAAATAAGCTGGACAGTAAAAAGAATTATCATTTTAAGACGTCACATCCTCTCCGAATTGGAATGACCATCAATATTCGATTTAATTGCTTATATGAAGCTTAAGGCTTCTCTCTATCCTTAGCAATAATCTTCAGGCATGTACTTGAATTTCAGTATTATTGCACTATTACGAGCACTCCAAAACCTCCTTAAAAAGTTTAATTTTTAATGAGATAGGTGATTTCTCTGATTGCTTACAATTTCTTGAATATTTCTGAGTATATACCTAGATATTCTTAAAATGTAGTCTTAGGACATTCCCAGAAGGATTTTTAAAGTACAGAGTATTAGACTCATCATTTTACAAATTATGTAACTCTTAATGCGGTTGAATAACGAATGAACTTTGCTTTGGCAGTCAGTCACATTATACTGCTAATTTATAAAATGCTTAATCTACCTAGGACCCCACAAGACTCCTTTATGCCTGCTACCACCGAGATATGAATTCTCAATTGAGTCATTGCAGAAGTAGTTTTGAAAATTGAAGACTGTCTAATAATTTTGGATCCAGTGGTTTATTTTACCACTAACATACTAGGATGTTTTGGCATGTCAAGTTCTGCCCTGTGAATCCTTCTTACTGACTTCAATGGACCCATGTACTAAGATTCCGTGACTCATTTAGGTTAGAATGTGAGGTGGGGTTGCCTCCTTCCTTGCTGTTTTTGTCTTCATGACAAGCTACGGGACCTACATGTGTCTAGAACAGTGGTTCTCAATCGAGGGTGATTTTGTCCCCCAGGCAGCATCTGGCTAAGTATGAAGACATTTTTGGTTGTCACACCGAGGGGTGGGTAGTGTTACCAGCATCTGGAGCAGGATTCTCCAACCCTGGAACCACGGACTGGCATCGCTCTGTGGCCTGTTAGGAAATGGGCCACAGAGCAGGAGGTGAGCGGTGGGCAGGTAGACCTCCATTTTCTCTCAGATCAGCAATGGCGTTAGATTCCCCAGGCACATGAACCCAGGGAGCTAGGATTGCAGGCTCCTTATGAGAATTTAATATCTGCTGAGCCTCCCACCCCATCCGCCCACCCTCTCCGTGGAAAAATTATCTCCACAAAACCAGTCCCTGATGCTGAAAAGTTTGGACACCACTGATCTAGAAGATATTATCCAGGGGTGCTGCTAGACATCTTACAGTGCACAAGATAGCCCCCACGGCAAAGAATTATATAGCCCAAAATGTCAATAGTATGAGGTTAGAACCCCTAATGTTAACCATTATTATTATCAATAATATCAACAATGTGTCTTCCTGTGTGCATCACTGTACATAAAATGTTGGATTTAATTACCTCAAGGGAGGTATGCTCTAAAACATCCAGTGCCAATCAGTGGAGTGTAAGCTGTACTGACAAACAGCACAAAAATAAATACAAACATGTTTGTCATTGTTTCAATACTGACATATTCAACACGATGGCCTGTGGTGATTTTTTTGGAGAGAATAGACGTCAAAAGTTATTTAAGACAGAGTCACATTTGGCTGGGCGTGGTGGGTCATGCCTGTAATCCTAGCACTTTGGAGGGTTGAGGCAAAAGAACTGCTTAAGCCCAAGGGTTCGAGACCAGGCTAGGCAACATAGTGAGAGAGGTGTCTACAAAAAAAAAAAAAAAAAAAAAATTAGCCAGACATAGGAGCTCACACCTGTAATCACAGCACTTTGGGAGACCCAGGCAAGAGGATTATTTGAGGCGAGGAATTTGAGACTAGCCTGGGCAACAGAAGGGGACCTCTTCTCTACAAAAAACTAAAAAAAATTAGCCAGATGTGGTGGCACACACCTGTAGTACCAGTTACTCAGGAGGCTGAGGCAGAAGGATCACCTGAGCCCAGGAGGTGAAGGCGACGGTGAGCTGTGATTGTGCCACTGCAGCATGGGTGACACAGTGAGACCTCAATGCAAAAAAGAAAAACAAAAACCCCAAACAGCCACAGTTAAACCCACAGAAGAAAAGCATGCAAACTTTAATTGAATCGTGAGGGCTGGTTTCTACAATGTATATTATAGGTATTAAAACATATCAGAGTGATATAAGTTATAACCCTCTTGGTTGTATAACACTAATTATAATTCCAGAGAGATAAAGCTTTTTCTCATTAAAAAAAAAAAATATGTCAAATTGTCGATACAATCTCAAATTTCAGATAGTATGACTTCTCTCTCAAATTCGGAGAGGCTTAAACCTTAAGTTGTCTCCCAAAACGTATGTTTCTATGAAAATATCAATTATTTGTTGAGGTAGTAATAAAGTATCCTGATAGATTTGTGAAATAGCTTTTGATATAGTCAATTTTTTCCTAAGACTATCCTATTTTTATTGCAATGTTCCTTCCTTTGAATTTTAAATTTTGAGGCATTTAGGAGACAGAATCTATAGCACTTGGTAACTGATTGAAAAGAGTGCAGCAAAGATGGGGTATGTTGGAGAATTCCTCTAGATCTGACATCAGCAAGTGCATCCAAGGAGGTATCATTCACTGAATATTGAGGAGAAGAGAAGGAGTTTGGATGTAGACATATTTCATCTGAGAGACCCGTGTGACCTGTAAGTGAGAAGTTCAGTTGTATGGTTGGATCTAGAGCTCAGGAGAAATTTCAGAGCAGAATTGCAGGTCATGGACTTTGTGTGAGAACTCATGGCATTAAACCAGAACATCTGTTGAAAATACACAAATTGAGGAAGTAAAGTCAACAAAGGAAACAGACAGAGATGGGTGGAATTGCAGGAGGGTGTGGAGAAATGGAAACAAAGAGGGCAACGTGTTTCAAAGAGCAAGTTGCCAACTGCACTGGATGCAACAATGGTCAACAAGGCTGTAAATTGCCACATGTCCATGGCTTGTGTAGATATATGCAATCACCGTGAGGAATAAAAGATAAATTTAGCAGTAGTGTCTGAGTTATGCACAGGCTGAACTTGAGCACAGCAAAGGGAGACTGAAGAACTGTGCGGTGAGAAAGCACCAATGAAGCCAGAAGTCGATCAACTTTTCTCTTGATGTGGGATGTGTCTGTGGACAACAGAATCAAAGTGCTGACCCCAAAGGACGATGGGATCCCAACCACACCAGCTACATTGTGTCAACTATGATCTATGCCAGAGATGTGCAGCTAATGATCATTCTTCTAGTATTCTCTTGTATGAGTATGACCCTGGAAAGGCCCTAGCAATTTGGAATATATCATTTTGTGCTAATTTTGTTAAACTCAGACCTCTACAAAGCCTGAACTAGCCTGAGGTCTTTACCATTGATCATGTGAAAAGAGATTGACAGATATACTTGTTTATTTTAGAAAACTGTTAAGCATACCTCTGTTATGTGTAATGTAGTGCAGATATAGTTCTATTCCATAAATTGTTTTCTAATCTTTTCAAAAATATCAAAGTAAAAAGAACAAAACATATTGGTTCAATGTTAAGAAGTACCAGCTAAATCCACTGTCACTCATCATGATGTCAAGATTATGTTGGTAAGACAATAATAATCATTCAACATTCCACAGGAGAAATGGGTGTCTGTTTTCTGTTGTTCTGTCTTTAACTTAACACAGGCAATATGTTTGGATTGTGACCAGTTTAAAATGTAAACGTCCAAAACTAAAGCCTTCCAGGTTGGCAACAAACTATTAGAGGGGGATAAAGACGTGAACTATCTTCTTTAAGAGCACACTTGGAAGCTAATCCTTAGAGTAACATGCTCACAGATTAGAAGGCATGGGGGGAAACAGAGATTGGATGGCAAGTTTTGTTGGAAACAGACAAATTCATACATGTTCCAAGTAGCACTGTAGAATGTGAAGAATGTTCGTGTTTACCTCAGGAGGCCACATTTAAGACTGGTTAACTAGCGACCTGTTTGACAGTTGCAGGAAGCGTGTTGGATGAAAGCTTTCTCCCCCCTGCCTTTTGGCTTTGAATGTGTTGTTTTATGTGGACATGTTCCTACATGCTATGAGTTGAGTCATGGATAAGTAAAACTCAGGACTACCAGTTTCTGGGTCTGGATACGCTAAGGTTAGGGTGCAAAGCTTTAGCTTTCACATGCCCAGCACTGCGAACATTGCACATAGTCGTCTTTAGATGGGGTGTGTAGGAACCAGGTGGAGATCTCACCTGGAGGAGTAGGAGGGGCAGAAAGGAACGAGACCAAATAGAGAGAAGATGGGCTGCTGAACTCGGACATCTGGTCACCCATAGCCTTATCCCATCTGGATTTGAAAACAGAATTCTATGGTTTTGATTGCCATCTTTTTCTCTTTGATTTTATCCCCTCCCTCCCTCCCTCCCTCACTCCCTTTTTCCTTCCTTCTCTCCCTTCTTCCGTCCCTCCCTCCTTTTCTCTCTCCCTTCTTTTTTTCTCCCTTCTTCCTTCCTCCCTCCCTACCTTCCTCCTCTTTCCCTCCCTGCCTTTTTTTCTTCCTTTCTCCCTCTCTCCCTCCCTCTCTCCCTCCCTTCCAGCCTCCCTCCCTTCCTCCCTACTTCCCTACCTCCCTGCCCTCCTTTCTTCCTTTCATGCAAAAATTATAAAGTTAAGCTCCTGCTAACATCAGCAATCTGTAATTAATGGACTAAAAGTTGTTTGTTTTTCCTAAGTTCAAAACGACTAATGGCAAATGGGCCTTAGGCAGTTCTTCAGTCAACCATACTTTCATTTGTAATTTTCTGTTTTTAATTTAGAAAAAAAAAATCCCAATATGCAGAAAGTTGATTGTGATTTAGTCAATTATTTTCCATCAAAAGATAAAAATTTAAGAACAGAATGAATGTAGCATGTCACATTAGAATCACGGATAAGTATTGACCGAATAAGTTGTTTCACACGTTTGATAGATCCAGTCTAAGGGTACATGAGATGGGTGATAACTACTATAACTCTAATAATTAAAGTCTCCAAAATGAAAGTTTTAGCTGCGTTAAAAAAATTGACCATCAAATATTGTAAAGATTTCTAGAAAATACACACACCTATTTCCTTATGTAGGTCTGACAATGGCCAAATAACAGACCGGTAATTAGCTGTTTGACCATTTATGAAAACACACACACACACACACACACACACACACACACACACACACACACACACAGGCTTATAAAGTCATTTCATATACATTAGCCCAGGAAGTGTAATATCTCACTCTTGAGAGCCTACGTAGTTGGCAGATGATTTCAATGGTTCTCAGTGGTCGATATTGATGGGATGACTCTTTCTCGTAATGTGGCAGCTTATTAAATCTGAGGGCCACCCATCATAATTTATGTTGCTACAGTTTGAAACATTGGAATCAGAATTGATCCTTAAGATATTCTTGGACGTGGGGAGAGGAGTGGACAGTTCCTTTCCTCTGTAAAGGCTTTTCTTTTCCTCCGTCTTCATTTAGAAGAACTTTGCACAGAGAAGTTGTCTCTTTCAACTTCTGACTGGACCATGTCTTTGTCACTGGTTATTATGGGAATTCCTTAGCCTGTTTTGCCGAAATTTTGTGCCTTTATGTTCACACCCATCTCCATGGCCCAACTATCTGATCACTTCTATGCCATGTTAGAAGCAAATAGCAAAATAAAATATAATAATTAAAACAGGTATCTCTGGTTCATGGAAAGAAGTAAAGCTCTTTATCAGTTTGTGAAGCAGACTTGTTTTGTAAGGTTGTGTGTCTTTATCCCGGTATAACAAGCATAATTAATACATAATAGGTAAAAAAATGAATGACTAGCGCCTCTGGGAGGCTGAGGTGAGTGAATTGCCTGAGCCCGCGGGTTCTAGACCCACCTGGGCAGCAAGACCTCATCTCTACAATAAATCAAAAAATCAGCCAGGTGTGGTAGCACGTGCCTGTAGTTCCAGCTACTTGGAAGGCTGAGGCAGAAGGATCGCCGGAGCCCAGCAGGTCAAGGCTGCAGTGGCCGGGAGCGGCCACGGCACTCCAGACTGGGCGACAGAGTGAGACTCCAACTCAAAAAAAAAAAAAAAAAAAATCCATATTCCTCAAACTGTTCACCCTCTCCCTCCCCTCAGGCTTCTCCTTCAAATTAATGGCAACACTTGTCTCTCTGTTGCTTAGGTCTAAAACTTTGGAGTCATCTTCCATGTCTCTCTTTTTCTCAACCCTCCTCAAATCCTGTCAATCCTACCTTTGAAGTATTTAGAAATTGACAGCTGGGCTTGGTGGCTCAGCCTGTAATCCTGCGCTTTGGGAGGCCGAGGTGAGTGAATTGCCTGAGCCCGCGGGTTCGAGACCCACCTGGGCAACTTAGCGGGAGACCTCATCTCTATAATAAACCAAAAAATTAGCCAGGCATGGTAGCGCGCGCCTGTAGTTCCAACTACTTGGAAGGCTAAGGCGGAAAGATCTCAGAGCCCTGCAGGTCGAGGCTGCGGTGGCTGGGAGCGGCCACTGGACTCCAGTCTGGGCAACAGAGTGAGACTTCAATTCAAAAAAAAAAAAAAAATTGTACATTTTTTCCTGGATCTACTGAGGTGATCATATTTTCTTCTTTAGTATTTTATTATGATCAGTTATATATTTTAGTAATATAGACATAAACTTGTATTTATAAATCAGATCCAACCTGGTTATCATACATTATATTTTTATATATTGCTGGATTCAATTTGCTAATATTTTGTTTAAGATATTTGCACTTGCCAGGCTTAGTGGCTCAGCCTGTAATCCCAGTGCTTTGGGAGGCCGAGGTGAGTGGATTGCCTGAGCCCGCGGGTTCGAGACCCACCTGGGCAACTTGGCGAGCCCTCATCTCTACAATAAATCAAAAAATCAGCTGGGCATGGTAGCGTGTGCCTGTAACTCCGGCTACTCGGAAAGCTGAAGTGGAAGAATCGCCGGAGCCCAGTGGGTCGAGGCTGCAGTGGCCGGGAGCAGCCACTGCACTCCAGTTTGGGCGACAGAGTGAGACTCCAACTCAAAAAAATAAAAAAAAGAAATTGACCACTTCCCATCACCTCTGTGGATACCACGCTGGTCCCAGCCACCAGTCTCTCTCACTGTACGTTCCAGCAGCATCTTGGCTCTTCTGCTGGCCCCCACCCTTGCCCCTAGAATATATGCTCAACTTCTAAGGATGACCCTTTACTATCCAGGCAGATCAGTTCACCCTCTGCTCAACCCTCTGAGACTTCCCAAATCAACTCCAAGCAAAGTGGAAGCCTTCAGAACAGTTTATTCTATTTCCTATGACATTTTCTTCCTAACCTCCTCCCTCTGGCCTCCAGCTCTGACCACTCTTTTCTAGCTGTTCTGGCCCCTAACGGCTCTTTGGACATTCCAGGGATGTTCCCGGCCTGTTGCTCGTATGTCATTGTCACTCACTCCTGCACATCTTTCTGGGGGGCGTCCCTACTCAAAATCACTAATGGCAAATATCGCTCCAGAGAGGCCCTCCCTTGACTCCCGGATTTAGATTGTCCAGGCCCCGTGTCACAAGCCATGTGCACATACAACACGCATCATGCCCTTCTTTGACTACTGTCGAGTGTGAATTCTGAGAAGGCAGGAATGTGTGTGAGCTTTATCCCATGGGCGGTACTGCCAGTGCGGGGAACGGAGGCTGGCACATATATGGAGCCAAAACTTACTGGCAAATATCTCTAAGATCTGTTATCCAGAACTTCTGCGATCCTATTTTCAATTCCCCACAGTACGTCTCTCTTCATGTCTTTTCAGCTTGCTTGCACCTCGGAACGCCCTGCTGCTGGGTTTAGCGCGCCCCACTCAGACCACCTGCTCCTCTTCTACCACGTGAGAAGTGCACTCACCTCTTCCTGACACTTACTCAGACGTCCCACGTCCCAACTTATTTGTTGGTTACTTATGTATCCTAACGTACATGCATGCACGTTAAATTCCCACAAAGCAAGGACATATATTATACAACAACTGACACACATTATTATTTGTATTTGCTCAATAAGTATGTGTTGGTGACTACAGGAAGACATGAATAAAGGAAAACAACCAAATGAGTGAAAAACGCAGTGCCCTTTGGTGAAAGGGAAGAGTGTGTAAAATCTGGAAAGAATTTATTTATGGGCGTATTAGAAATATTCCAAATACACATTGATGGATTAGGCTGCTGATACTTTTTAATCACATACATCTTGGTGCTTTTTCATCCTATTGAACTTCCCTTGAAAGAGATTATCTATTGAAAAATTGCATTATCAAAGCTAAGAGCCACATTTTAAAGATGAAACTTCCTCTTTTGCCCTGTTTCCATAATGATTCTTCTTTTCCCCCATTGGAAATTAACTTTTTTTTTAGTACTTTTTAATTTACTATTGATAATTATCTTTAGTTTATGTACATTATATTGGAAAATATTTTCTAAAACTAAAATTATTGTTGCATATTCCTGAAAAGAATTTTTTTGTATATGAATTCAGGGTGTTTATTACAAACTGTATTTTCAAGGCAGTTTAATGACTTCTAACTGTTCCTTATATAGTCTACATAACAGCCCTGCACCTTTTCAGATTTCTTGGCCAGTTGCATGCAGGATAGTAGACAAATATTTTGTTCATATCACTTTACTGTTCCTACTTTTTTTCTTTACAAAGCATGATTTTAAAATATTATTTGATATAGAGAATTCAATGTTTTTGCATTTCAACAGACTACAATTATCAGTAAGAGTTCACTTTTATGAATGAAATTTTTAAAACCTATTTAAAGACATTCCCAATATATGGAAGGGTTTTTTTTTTTAAACTTTCAGAAGTTACATTCCATACCACTGCTTTGAAGGGTTCATGTTGAAAAATGGATACTTTAGATCTACTCTGGGATGCCATTTATTATGTAGCCACCTGGTGTGGACGGAAGAATTCAGCCTCTGAAATTTGTTCCCTGTCTCTGTCTTCAGCTTTGCCACAAGGATGGGCAGGTAGCCCCTGAACCCCATGCCTGTCTTGGGTCTAGCAAGGTGGGAAGCAGGTGTTCTCACACCTGGGGCACAGCTGCAGTACTCTCAGCCTAAGGGAATGGTGCCATCTTGAAGCAATCACAATCTTACCACCTTCTTGGAGGAACCACCACAGCTGGGATTTACACTTGACCTTGACCCAAGTCCTATGCAATGACTCTCATGCATGGACAGAGATGAGTGTGCTGAGACAAAATTGCAGTGATGATACTAATGCCCCATTTGCTACACACAATTGTTTCAAAAGGATATCCCTTGTGAAGGTCTATAAAACTGGGAATGGAAAGCAGAAACTGCAAGGAACACTCTCCATGTTTAACTTATTTTCAATAATGGACACCTTGACATTTCAATTCATGAGTTAATAATCGCGTATCGCCATTTCACTTAGAGTATTTGGATGTTTTTGAGAAATCATGGCAGCTTTGTTTTGGGTGACATCCGCTACTGAGCATACTTCAGTGTCTACCTATCATGTGCCTAACAGTCCAGAGTAGAACATTTTTCACTTCATAGTCTCTGAGGTCTACGGTAGACTCATTGGGGACTAGTTAATAAGTTATCGGAAAGAATTTACCTATGTATAGTCTTGATGTTCTTTTATCATATCCTCACAAACTGTGAAGCAATAAAACACAATAAACTCAATCTAATCTTAGTTTAAATAATTTTAGAAGCAATAGACGTTACTAGCCAACTACATCTGAAAACTCTTGGTAAAAGATAAAGTGTGATGCCCTTATCTTCACTTTCTTTTGAAGCTTACATTTTAAAACAAATGCATATTGGAAATATAACTTGTTTTTAAAAATTCCATAGCAGTTAGAACACTGAGTTCCATAAAAATAAACTGCAGTGAAGAAATACTTTGCATTCTAAATCATGAAACGCTATGGACAGATGTAACTCTCCTGGAACACGGATTTCTGTAGCCAACATAAATTTACATTGTTTCTACAAAAGACCAAAAAGTAGATATGAACGGGTCAAACAAATATAGTCATTCCTGTTAGTTAGTTTAAGGGCTCAATTTAGAGACTGTTCTGGGTGCTTATACATTTACTTTGGCAAAATGTGCACTGTATCATACCAAAGGCTAGGGAAATAGATTTCTCAGTACAAATATATTATTAAGAAGAATTCCATAATTAGCAACATATAAAATCAGATATAGGATGAGTCAACCAGGCATAAAAATTCTAAAATAAAATAAAATAAAATAAAAAGGGTAACCCCCTCTGGTCCCCTCCTGCTCTGAGAGCTTTTCTCTTTTCTCAATAAATACTGCTTTCAAAATAAATAAATAAATTCCAAAATAAATTTTTGGCTTAGACTGGAGAAAAGACACCAACCCAAATGATATATATCTTAGAGAGTATATGCTCTTAGCAAACATGGGACACATACATACACATATATACACATACTCAGGAACACACACTTATGAACACACATGTACACATGTTCCTTTGCACACAACATATGTTCACAAACCAATACATACTGAAATAACATTAGTATTAACTCTTGATCAACAATAAATTTCAAATTCTCCTGAATTGCTCTGGGATTTTTTATTTCATGGAATCAAGCACATATTAGGAGTACTCAGGACATATTTATTGACTTAAGCTTAACTGAAATGAAAGATTTTAGGACTCTGTACAGACTCCTTGATTTGTGAAAAGTCATTTAGGTTAGTAGTGTAGGATTGGACTAAATAAAAGTTTTTTAATGTTAGGTTCTCTTGTGCTGTCATAGTATGTTCAACATATTCATAGACTCAAGTGTAGTGGACAGAATACCCTAGATTTTTCAGTGTGCCATTTGGCGGTTCTAATGCTATGCCATTCAAAAAAAAAAAAAAAGGCATGTGACTATTTTGAATTCATGTGTCTATTTATATTTTCAGCTTCTCTAACAATATCAGTGTTCCAACAGGTCTCCAATTTAGAATGGAAACAATGCCTTCTGGAAGTGGGAGGGGTTGGAAACTTTACTAACAGCTAAAGAAGAACGCATCATTCTGCCAAACCTGGAGAAAGCAATAATGATGAACAAGCCAAAATGACAGTCTTTAGGATTTTGTTGTGTACACTTTCTAATGTGGTCTGTGTTTCTACATCAGGACATTTGTAGAACCTATATTTCTTTTTCGAAGCCTTTAAATCATTTTTTCATTGAGGAACAAATCAACTATAAAGAGAGTTTTTATTTTTTCTTATGTGTTAAACTGGCAAAGGCAGCAGTTCACTAACTTCCTTGAGTGTTGCACCATTTGCAACAAGTAATGTGCAGCCCGTGGTTTGCGAAATGGAAGTCCTTTTCCGGGCAGGATGTGGAGGCATGCTATGTCTCCTTAAGCAAGCCCTTCCAAAGCACCTAATCTAAAGTAAATAATATATCCACCTCCTCAGGTAGAGAGCCCACATTCCTAAAAGCTTTTTTGGGCCAGGAAGAGGTCAGTGACAATAATCAAAATAAAATGGTACGCTAGATAAGATTATCTCATAACAGACCTAAGGACTGCTGGGCAGTGATAGTCAATCTCTGTGGAAATGTTCGGTCAACATACGAGTCTTACAAAGGAACAGGGGTGCTCTTGAGTGTGTTGGTCTCACAGGAACAAAATATTGATCAGACAGGTAATTCTATTTGATAATCTTCAAACACTGGTCAAATAATTGGTGACTGATTTGAAGAATACAAGAGATAATTTTTTAATGATTGATTTGGTGTGGGAAAATCGCTATTTCAGTATCTAGTACTCTAAAGAATGTATTTACAGTGAATTGTTAATTCAAAGTGATTATACGTTAGTGAGAGATTTACCTTTAAGATAGAAATCTTCATCAGGAGGGTGCTCAGTGGCGGGTCTTTCTTTGCCTTATGAAACTATAAAAACAGACAGAAGAGAGAGTAAATGTAATGCTAGTTACAAATACACAAATGCCCACACGCAGATACGTTACTGAAAATGTGTAGGGTTTTTCCTAAATTTGCATTTATTGTAAAATGATGGAGCGTCTTGAATTCCAGTTGCAGAGTAGATTTGACTCTACCTGGATTCCAGGTGTGAATCCTCGTTTCTTGCAGATACAACACTTTCTGAAAGGGGAGTCTTTTGAAGTGTAGGGTAAAAGATGAGCCTGGGTTGATGCCTTTTCTCTGGGGACCAATCTAATAGTCATCGGTTAATACAGACAATAAGGAAAGCATTTTCATAAAAACTGGGATTGTTATGAGTTTCAGTTTTCTCTTTAGGATAAAGCAAAACAACAATATTACGTTCTGACATGCCAAGACCCTCGCTTTTCCCACCACTGAATTGTCTGTAGAATCTATTCAGTATCTACCAGACCCAAGATACCTTGAGAATGTTTCATCCACGGTGTGTGATTCCAGCTCATTTGCAGTTTGTTTTGTGTTCAGAATTGGCATGGAGTTGCCAATTTGATGATTTTTTTAAAAAAATGTGAAAAGAGTTTGTTTTTGTTTCTTTGGTTTGAATTAACATCTGCCATCTTCCTGACCTGAATTCTGACAACACAATTGCTATGAAATATTGGTTTGAACTTAAAACCAGAAATCCTGAGTGTAGCTTTCTGCCAAATAGGTGCTAGTTAGAACCAGCTGCCCAAAGCGGAACTGCTGAACGCTTCAAGGTTGCCTGTGATCTGAGCAAACCCCGGGCAGAGCCTTTTCAAAGGGAGAAACTGCCACTTCAAATATTTCTTCAGGATGGATTAAGATTTATCTATAGCACAACCAACGTGTTATTTCTCTTCTTGTTTAATTTATCCTTGTGGAGATCCCTTATTTAAGCAGAAGTAATTAGGATTTGGGTGGTTGTGAGAAGGCGTGTGTGTTTGTGTGTGTGTAAGGTGTGAAGGAAAAAACGGAATATCAATGAACCTGCAGAGGACAGTCATGGAACATATGTTTTGGAAAATAGGCCTTGACTGTGGATGTATAATAAAAATTGCAAGTTCAAACAGTCTCCATTCACACCTCTACATATTTTCTTGGTTGCAACAGGTGAGTCGAAATCATCAAGAAAACAATCTTAAGTTTAACTAATAGAAAAAAATTCTCTGAGGGTGGAATTGTCCATGGTCATCTCATTAAGCACACAGTTCTGTTTTCAACATAATTAGTCATCTAATTACTCATCCAAAATTAGTTAGTGCATTCATATGCCTAATTAATTATAATTTCATTCAAAGTACCCAGTTGGTAATGCTTTTGTTCTCTGTTCCGACAAATCAAGTTACTGAGGGACAGATTTGATTTAGAAATTGGTTTGGGTTGAGTCTCATCATAAACATATTAAAATATTAATGAATAAAACAGTGAGAGTATTAATTTCCAGAATAAAGATAACTCTCCAAATATGAAGTATTTCTAAGGAACAGTAGCTTTAAACATTAGTGTCATAAATCTCCTAGCATCTCAGACTGAGTGCTGAGGTTGCAGGAACAAGATCTGAGTTCAAATAGCCTCATTCCTGGTGAGCAAGTCTTGTGGACAAAGGACTGTCAATTATCAGGAGTATAGCAAGCCTGTGAGTGCGCAAAACAGTCTGGTTTTGGGTGATCCATACAGATGGCTTGCTATTGTTTGTTCATTATTCTTGGCTACTAGAGAAGGTTACCCTAAAAGTAATCAGCTTGATGGTTATGTAAACTCAAGCATTTTAAAAGGGAAAAATATTCAACAGCTGTTATATGGGTCTGATTATGAACCAGCCACTGCTCTAATGGTTTTGCATGTTAACTCATTTAATCTTTAGAACAGACCTTTGAAGTAGATGTGATTGTTAGCCTCATGTTACAGAAGAGTAAACTGAGGCACAGAGAGGTTAGATAACTTGCCTCAAGCCACCAAAGGAAAATAATGAAGAATGGTGTTCTTCAAAAATCAGCCTTTATGCTATAATATCCAAGAATATGGTATTGGTACAAGAATAGACACAGACCAATGGAAGAGGAAGGAGAATCTGGAGATAGAACCATTGTCCCCCAACACACTTATCTTCAACAAAGCGATCAATAACAAACATTTGGGAAATAAAAAAACATATTTAGCAAATGGTGCTGGGAAAACTGACTAGTCATGTGCAGAAGAATGAAACTGGACCCCTACCTATCACCATATAGCAAAATCAACTCAAAACGCATCAAGGACTTATGGGAAACCTCAAGTATAAGAATCTTAAAAGAAGACTTAGAGAACACCCTCCTGGATATTGGAGTAGGCAATACATTCATGGCAAAGTCCTCAAAAGCAAATGCAGCAAAAACTAACACGGGCAGGTGGGACTTTGTCAAACTGAAAAGTTTTTGTATAGCAAAATAAACCATCAAGAGAGTAAAAAGATAGCCCATGAAATGAGAAAAAATATTTGCAAGCTATGTATCTGACAAAAGCCATCCATGATCTACAAGGAACTTAAACCGTTGAAAGGGGGAAGAAAACATTAAAAAATGGGCAAAGGGCATGAACAGACACTTCTCAAAGGAAGACATACAAGTAACCAACAAACACATGAGAAAATGCTCAGACTCGCTAATCATCAGAGAAATGCAAATCAAAACTACAGTGATATGCTACCTCACATCATGAAGAAAGGATATCATTAAAAAGTCAAAAAATAAAGGGGCTGAAGTGATGGTGGAGAAAATGGAGCACTTCTACATTGTTAGTATAAGCAAGTTCAACTGTGGAAAGCAGTGTGGCAATTTCTCAAAGAACTAAAAATTGAGCTTTCTTATGATCTAGCAATTCCTCTTCTGGGATTATACCCAGAGGAATATAAATCGTCTTTAGGATGAATTTTATCATGAGTTTTGTCTGGGAAGTGTCATGGGAAAAAAAAAAACTGAATATAAAGATTGATTTTGGAGAAGATTAATAAGGATTTTGCTTTTTGGGGGAAGGGAGGGAGGGCCATACCTGTGATTTCCATCCACATTCAGACATGGCAATAACAAAGGAATGAACAGAGCTCCACTGTCTGCCTCAATATCTGTGGGTACAAATGAGACAAAATATGAGAAGGTAATCCAATTTTTAAATTATAATTATCAAGTTCCCTTATTTCAGAAAATTCTTTTTTTTTTTTTTTTTTGAGCTGGAGTGCAGTGTCATACTCATGGCCACCCCAGCGTTGACCTGTTGGGCTCCGGCGATCCTGCCACCTCAACCTTCCAAGTAGCCGAGATTATAGGCAGGTGCTACCAGACCCAGCTAATTTTTTTGATTTATTGTAGAGATGAAGTCTCACCAAGCTGCCTGGACTGGTCGCAAACCTGTGGGCTCAGGCAATCCACTCGCCTTGGCCTCCCAAAGTGCTGGGATGACAGGCTGAGCCACCGAGCCCGGCCTTCAAGTAATTCTAATAGGGAGTAAGAAGGTGAAATTCTTAATTTGAATAGGAAAGAAGATGGTGAAATGAAGAAGGGAACCCTGGTTGTACTCAGAGTTTGTTGCAAAAAATACAGGAGTGGTGGGACCTACTTCAAGATCTCTTACCAAATACCATTGGTGATTTCCCAGAGCATCCTGTGTTATAGAGGTTGCCTCGTATGACCTAGGGCTGGTCCTGAGTTGTCACCACCAACAGTGTCTTCAGAACTTCATGGCATCTCTCATGTTAGCCAATGGAACACAAAATCGACTGTAGACAAGCCTTCTTGGTCTCATAATCTACTTAAATAGAATTCCAACATGCTGGCTGAATCATTGCTGTGATAAATAAGAAGGTTGCTTGCTCTAGGGCCAGGCATTCTCTAGGAGGTCTGAGTTCTAGTTTCGAGTCTGCCCTTAGTGTAGACTTGGGCAAGATGCTTCATTTCTCTGAAGGCATTTCCCCTTGGGCGAGACGAAGAAATTTGTCTTTTCAGATCTAAAAATGTCCTCCATAAGTGACCTAGCAAAAATTATTTAACCTCAATTGCACATAATAGAAGTAAAAATAGAAATAAAATTAACACACCTTACACCAGGGATTGGTGGATTATAATAAGTAAAATGATTTGTTTTGGTAATATAAGCAGACTTGAGGAATATTGCTTTGATATGCTATATAATACTATAATATTTATTTACCTTTTTCTTCTCTTCATTCAAAATTAGCAGCTAAATGCATTTCTCGGATACATTATGCACAGAGAAGACCCTGACATGAAGTGGGGCCATTTCATTTCTAACTATATCAGTAAACTATGTTAAAAAATCTACTTCTTAAAAAACTGGGCCACTGACTCATCTTTGTATTATAGTTATTAAAAGGCAAAATTGAAACTGCTCAAGGGAAGGAGACAAAGCAAGAGAATCCAATTACCCAGCTGAAACTGTACAAATATCAGTTCTCACACCCAGCCTGAGAACAATAGGTATTGCGATGAATTACCTCTCCTCATGAAAGTCCTCTGTTTCTATCCCCCGGTTTGCTATTTTCTCCTAAGCTTGCCATCTCATTTGAGCTATAAAGAAATGATGCATTGGTCTCCTTTCCTCAACTCCTCCTCTTGAATTCAGTACAAACATTAAACCATTCATTTTCATTTTTCTCAAGAGTTTTCTTGCCTTAATGAATGTTTTTATGAGACAAAAGGAAGGCGTGAAGAAGAAATATATAAATAGAGTGGAGGAAATCTTAAAGGGGGCAAACTAAAGGTGAAGGTGAGAGAATGAAAGCAAAGGGAATGAGAAAATTCACTGAGAGAAGGGAGAGAAAACATCTCCCTCCATTGTCAGCTTTTCACATCTCTCTTTTACCTCCTTCATTCCCCCTTCCTCCGCTACTTCTGATTGTGCCTTTCAGGCCTCAGCCAAATTAGAAAGCCTCCTTTCTTGCCTCTCTTCTCAGATCCCACTTTGAATGATGAAATAATATAAGGTCTATGCATAATTACTCTGTGCTGTTCAAAAAAGCATTTTCTTGAAGGGAGCTTTACACTTGATCTGTTTCAGCTATTAGTGTGTGTATAATACGCCTTCATTCCTAATTATTTTGTCACCATTTTGTTAAGTGTCCAGGATCTACATTTGAACTAAGACATTTTAATTATCAAATTAACACAATTTCATGGGTGATATGTTCAATTTCTCACCACTGGACTTCTTATTTTTTATTTTTTTTTATTACTAACTGGCTCCTTTCTGTTTTTTCCCCTAATGGTACAAAGAAGTGAACAATGTACTTGTCTCACATTCATGAATAGTTTCCATAAATATCCAGAAATTAAAGATTAGCACCCATTCTTGCAACAAAGCCTTTCCTTGTGTTTTCTTCTCTATTGATTTTTAGCTCATCAATGACGTTTATTTATTCACAAGTTAGGCGCCACTTCAGTTCAGTTGGAAATATAAAATTATCATAGTTTTTTCTACAACTAGTGGTTTTAATTCAGTAATCCCATGTACAAAAAGAGAAGAGCTTTATATTAGTGAAAATGGGCATTTAAACCTCTAGTTGACATTAAACTATGACAAGAAGAAATACAAGAAGTCATTTGTTTTCTAAGTTGTCAGACAGAAACGGTAGAAGCGAAGGGACAATGGTTGAATAAAAGCAAAGTCATTAGAAGAGCCAGGATCATTTCTTCAGCTCTTTCTTGAGCGTACCCATCATATGGTACTTAACAGTTTCTGTGATGTGTGGCGGACTCACACATATTTGCAATGCAGTGCTGCCTCTGACTTAGAAGCAAAGTAACTATAATAATTCTCAAGTTTAGACATCTCTCTTGATGATCTGAGTTCATCTCCCTACACCAACATCCTAATAAACATTATTTTTAAAACAGCTTTATTGAGATATAACCTGCATCTCATAAAACCCTTCCTTTTAAGTGTATAATTTAACAAATGTTTGTAAATTTACAGAGTTATGCAAACATCGCCATAATCCAGATTTAGAACATTTTCATCACTCCAACAAAGGTCTGCTGCATTCATTTACAGGCAATCCCTCTTTCCACCCTCTGGCCCCAGACACTACTAATGTACCTCTTTCTCTGTGTATTTGCCTTTACAGATGTTTCATGTAAGTGAATCATATCATATGTGGTCTTTGATGTCTGATTTCTTTTCTTAAGCATAGTGTTTTGAGGTTCATCCATGTTGTAGCAAGATCATTTTATTAACCTCAATTTTACTGTTGCAGCTGTTTTCCTAAGAGGTTTCAGTTCAAATTGTTTTTTCTTTCAGAGGCAGCTTAGCTGAAATTTGCTACGCTGTGTGGAACATTTCATTAATTACAGAGATCAACAATACCAAGTCATGTTAAGGTGCAAAGATAATTTTGTAAATGATCAAAGGAATATAATCCAGAGGTTGTTGAGTGAGGGGTAAGAAAAGGTACAAGTAGAAGAATTGGTTGTGTGTGTCTCTCTAAGATATTTACAGGAAGAAATGGCAGCCTTCAGTGACATAATATGTGTTAAAGAAAGCTATTCTGGGTGAGGGCACAGAGGAAATGCTTGCAAAAAATACTTAGGGTGAAATACATATTTCAAAAATGAAAATTCTTCCCTGAGAGTGAAGAATTAAGATGCATCAGATAAGATTAATTAATAGGAAATAAAATGAATGCAAGGATTTTTATTGAGTAGTCATCATTTTAGATACTAGAGAAATATACAAAGGTATTTTCTAAAGCATTAACAAAATATATAGATTTCTCTATTATACCCTGCCTCTCACTAAATATATTTCATTAAAATCAAGAGTGAATTTATTAGAAGTAATTTCCATAAAAGCGAAAAAGTCCTACAAAAGATATGTAATGCTGTGTCAGTGGTATTTTTCTGAAGGAAACATTCTTTTCAACATAGTTTTGAAAATACAAGTACCTGCAATTTGTCAAAGTTTGATTTTATGGCTATTAAATTTGAAATTGACTTTTTTTTCTAGATAATGATTAAAAAGCAAATAAATTATTCATTTATCGAAAGGTTGGACAGCTCCAAACTATAGCATGTTTTTCAGTATTTTTACAGACAAGATTGTTTTTCAGTATTTTTACAGATCCAAGATTGTTTTCTGGAAAGAAATCCTGATAGAACTTCAGGGGAAACAAATCTACGTTCTTACAGCGAATACACAAAATACCGAGAGTTAGTTGAATGAGTAGGAGAAATAGCCAAGGCCTGGCTGGGCCATGTTGGAATTCAAGGCAAAAGGGAAAATGCTTTTATTATTTTTTAAAATGACTTTATTTTTTAAAACACTTTTAGAATTATAGAAAATTAAAAATACAGTACAAAGAGTTCCCATATACCCAATTTATTCTATTATTATTTTACATGAGTATATTTGTTACCATTGATGAACTAATATTGATGTATTGTTATTGATTAAAATTCATAGATGATTCAATTGCCCTGGATTTTTCTTAAAGTTCTTCTTCTATTTCACGATCTGATTAAGGGTGCCCAGAATATTTATTTGTCATATCTCCTTAGGCTTCTCTCAGCTATGGCATTTTTTAGACTTTCTTTGTTTGGGAGACGACTGGTCATGTGTTTTGTCAGCTGTCTCTCTATTGAAATTTGTCGGAGGTTTTGTTTATGATTAGATTGGGATTATGTGTTTTGGGGAGGAAGATCACAGAGGTAGAGTGTCATTCTTGTCATATCATATCATCGGTACATACAATCAACATGCATTGCCACATTATCACAGGTTTTATTTTATTTTTTTATTTTTTCAGAGACAAAGTCTTGCTCTGTTGGCCAGGTTGGAGTGCAGTGGTGCAACCATAGCTCACTACAACCTCTAACTCCACCTTACCTGACTAATTTTTTAAATTTATTTTTTATTTTCTGTAGAGAAAGGATCTCGCAATGTTGCCCAGGCTGGTCTGAAATCCCTGGACTCAAGTAATCGTCCTACTTCTGACCCTCAAAGTGCTGGGATTGCAAGTATGACCCACTGTGCCTGGTCTAATTATGCCTGTGGGTGTTAACCTTGATCACCTGGCTAAGGTATGGGTTGACAGGTTTTTTTTTTTTACTGCAAAGTTACTCTTCATTTCCCCTTTTTGTGCTGTTCTCTGTTACTAGAAGTCACTGCCCAGAGCCCACACTTAAGAAATGGAGGGTTATGCTCTGTCTTCTTGGAGGCAGAGAATCCATATCAATTATTTAGAATTCTTCTGTGTGAGAGATTTGCCTATTTATTTATTATGTATTTATTTATGCGTTTATTTATTTCATTAGCACAGACTCATGGATGTTTGTTTTATGCTTTCGGGTCTATTCTGATATTATTTTATGTTGTTGCTTAAATTGTTCTAGCTTTGGCAGTAGAGAGCTACTTTAGCTGACTGCTGTGTCCCTTTGACATACCTCTATCAATGTAAGGTTTTACTTAGCTGTTTATTATCGTTGTTGTTTAACAGTTTCTTGTTTTCTGGCACTACCAGATGCAACAACCTCATCATGCATATTTCTTGCACTAGTCATGGATTCAACCAATTCTCCCAGAAACCCTGCTTACTTTTACTGGAGAGTAGTGCTAGAAACTAAGATCTGGGCACTAGATATGATTACTGCTTCTAGGTGTCACTTCTTCTGGATCCTCTCAGCTGACAGAGCAAATAAATAAATGTATGACTATGATATTTTTAGATAAACATAAAATGCACTTTTTGTAAGCACTGAGATAGCTTATAAGCTCAAAACAATTGTTCCAAGTGAATAATATTCACTTGTATGATTTGTTTTCACATTAAAATATTTCAGTATTTCAGACTAAATGTTTTCTCATGTACTTCCATTTAGGATATGTTTATTCAACAAATATTTTCACAAGATTTTGTAAATGTTTTTTAAATAAATGAAATTTATATGCCACTAACCCATAGTCCTTCTTAGTTCTCTTTAATTTGTTACAAAATATAAAGTTATTCAATTAAAATAGGACTCTACCAATTATATTATACTAAGTTAATTTATTTTAAAATGCAATTATAGGATACCAAATTTAAATCTTGAACATCACCCAGCTTCTTATGAATTAATTTGTTTGGTTCATTCCTTGCTCTTTTAGGAACAATTTATAATATCTTTCAATTCATAAGTTTTGTTTTAAATAATTCTAATTTTCTGGAAACTTCATAAACTAACACTTTTTGGCACTTCATTTATTAAATAATCTGATTAAAGATTTTCACTCATTTTGAACACAACGGCAACCAAAATGTAAAGAATCATGCTACTAAAGGTCAATACTTTTAAAATTAAATTAAATTATATTTTATATTTTATGTTATTTTGAGCCAGGGTTTCACTCTATTGCCCAGGCTGGAGGACAATGGCACCATCACTGCTCACTGCAGCCTCCACTTCCTGGGCTCAGGTGATCCTTTCACGTCAGCCTCCCAAGTAGCTGGGACTACAGGCAAAAGCCACAACTTACAGCTAATTTTTTGAGTGTGTGTGAGTGTGTGTGTGTGTGTGTAAAGACAAGTTTTCACTATGTTGCCCAGGTTGGTCTCAAGTTCCTGAGCTCAAGAAATCTTCCCACCTCAGCCTCCCAAAGTGCTGGGATTACAGACCAGCTTCAAAACCATTTTAGATATTATACTGGGATTCTTCAAAAGTCCAATCATTATAAAATCCGATTGATGATGGCTACAAAGAAATATTTCAGAGTGGCAATTCACTCTCTCTTCACGTCAGTGGACTTGAGTATATAGAAATAACAACATATGAGGACTTGAGTTTATAGACATAGCAAAATATGTCATCATCCTACATTTGATCAAACATGGAATCATTATTTGGATGCAAGTGAAAATTATGTGCATACTACAATTGAGTCCACTGGTTTCTTAATTTAATAAAAACATTGTTTTGTTATAATGTTGTCCTTGACCAAAAATTACATGATGTATTATCAGTAGAATCAGACAAACAAAACAACACTCAACTTATCTTCAGTGGTGAACTTTTCATTTGATTTTATAGCAGCATTACAATCACATTAACTTCTTTTGGCAGAAGTAACTTCCATAAACCTTCCTTTGCTTCTGTGAACTGGATGAAAAAGTAGAACCATTATTGGAATTAACTCATTTTTCCCTTCAAAAAATCTGATGATGCTGATATAACACTGGCAGTATTTAATACTTTGACAAATTCTTCTGCCAATGCATGAACAGGGATTGCTTCACTTATTTTAGATGCATAAGAAAATCTGTAATTTAAAAAAATGAGTGAAATTAGCTTAAAGAGCCATGATCTAAATGAAACATCATGCTTCTTTGAGTGATATGTAAATGGACCTTTTCTAAAGTTGTTAACTGATATTTTGGCCAAGTCTCAAAAACAACGAAGAACTTTAGAAAGAGATACTGGTGCTGCCTTTGTCTCTTCTGGTGCTCAGGGGTCAGTGACACTCTCACTGACCAGCTCCTCTTCCTTCTCTGAATGGTCAGTATTGAGAAACAATGTGACCCATGCAAGTTGCACGTTTATTGTCAACTTTCTTTGAAACTGAAAACCCAGTGCTTTATTTGCGTTTAAAATGTACCTTAAGGAAAAAAAAAGTGTATAGTTGCAGAAAGTGTTTATCGAAAAATAAGAAAAGTATCATAAATAGTTGTGGAGTTTTGCTGTACATAAAAGAGGACGCCTTGCATGTGGCATGCCTGTAGTCCCAGTTGCTCGGCAGGTTGAGGTGGAAGGACCACCTGAGAACAGGAGGTTGAACAGGGGTACACACAGCCCCACACCAGGGGCTAGAAGCTTCAGTCTCAGGGAAGAGGGTTGTTTATAACCTACAATGGATTCCGAGATACAGTCATTCATTATTTTATTCACACCACTCAAACAGGCATTCATTCATTCAAAAAACATGTGTGAGTGCTATCTTAATTGCAGCTGTCAGGATGAGTTCTGGGGTTTGAAGACGGATGTGGGAGGGCCATCAAGCAACGAAATAGATGATTGAAATGCAGTTATACTTTAGGAACATCAGTGGGGTGAGGTGGGAAAAATCCTGACCCACATTCTGTGGGAGGTGACAAAGGTGGTAACTCCTAATAATGAGTAAAAATGATCCCAGTGGAAAAAATGCTGGAGAGAGTTTGAGCAAAATGAAAAGACTACGTGGAGAGTGAAAGTGGAGGGAAGACATGACCCAGGTGTGGAACTGGAAGAGGTTGTCGGGAAAGCAGAGCCGGTAAGGAAGTGATGAGAAAGGAGATCACAAAAGCAAGCAGAGGCCAGGTCAGAGAGTCACTACAACAGCGTGACCTCTTGGTATTTTCTAAATGGGTTTTTAAACTAGACTTTGACTATTTATATGACCAAGCAGCACTGTAGGGAAGAATTCTTGGATGTTTTGATCTTAAAGAAAGAGAACACTTTCTTCACATTTACCTTGTCTCCCCTCTGCTCTTCTTCTACCTTCCTCCTCCGCCTTCTCTCTGTCTCTCTCTCCTTTCTCCTCTCTCCCCTCTTGTTCTCCCTCTCTCTCACTCTTTGTCTCCCCTCCTCTCTCTCTGTCTCCCTCCTCTCTTCTTTTTCCCTCTCTATTGGTCTCTCTCTTTAACTTCAGACAGGTTGGAATATAAACTGTGAACTCAGCCGGGCTCGGTGGCTCAGCCTGTAATCCCGCGCCTTTGGGAGGCTGAGGTGAGTGGATTGCCTGAGACTGCAGGTTCGAGACCCGCCTGGGCAGCGAGACCTCATCTCTACAATAAATTAAAAAATCAGCCGGGTGTGGTAGCGCATGCCTGTAATTCCGGCTACTTGGAAGGCTGAGGTGAAAGGATCGCCGGAGCCCAGCAGGTCGAGGCTGCAGTGGCTGGGAGCGGCCACTGCACTCCAGTCTGGGTGACAGAGTGAGGCTCCAACTCAGAAACAACAACAACAACAACAACAACAAAAAGAAAAAAACTGTGAACTCCAACCTTAGGGCTAGACAGAATGATCTAGACACTTAAAATTAACTATGTGGAAATACAAACAGATATTGAGGAAATCATACATTATTTTGCATAGAAAATAAGTCAGGAAGTAGATCATAATGTGGATTGATTTGATCATAATGTGGACATGAGATGGGTCAGAAATTAATGTGAATTGATCATAATATGGACACGAGATGGGTCAGAAATGATGGTCAGTATGTTGAGAGATTAAGGAGAAATGAAGTGTACTGAAGGGGGTAATTTTTAGAATTTGCATCCTATAAAACATTTTTTTTGGGTTTCTTTTTCTTTCTTTCTTTTTTTTTGAAAGAAAGATTTACTGAAAGGACAGAAGAGCTCCCAGAGCAGGAGGGGACCTGAGGAGGTGGCCTTTTTTCTTTTTTTTTCTTTTTTTTTAAGAGACAAGATCTTTGCTCTGTCTCCTAGGCTAGAGTTCACTGGTGTGATCATGGCTCATCGCAGCCTCCCACTCCTGGTCCCAAGTGGTCATCCTACGTCAGCCTCCCAAAGCCCTGGGATTCAAGTGTGAACCACTGTGCCCAACTGATTTTCATCTGTTTCTAAGTGGCAGTGGACAAGACCCCAAACACACACACCACATATATGAAGATGTATTATACAAATGACGAATGACAAAGGAAGACACGGCCTTAAAGCATCTCATCCCTGAAAAGAGCTTCTCGGAGTGGAATTTTGTTTCATTCCCTGCCGATTTGTTTACCAGTTGAAAGAGTTAACTGCAAATGATTTCTTTAAATACTATAAATAGTTGGTAGGTCGTAACAGAGCCCTTTCTCAATATAACCCCCCTAGGCTTGTGAATCACACTATTTGTTATATCTGCACACCCTACGGAGAAATAATCTCCTGACCGGTGCTGCTTCCATCTGCTCAGCAGGACTTGTAAGTGAAGTGAAGTGAAGGAGAAGACATTTTAGGCTTCCCTTAATTAACTCCCTAATCTACTGCTGTATGCGTTAAAAAAAAAAAAAAAAAATCAATCACAATCTAGCTACAGGAAAAAAAAAGGTCTGTATAAAACTTAGTGAATTTAAGAATTGGACTAACTACTAAAAGTATCTAAGACCGTCTTCAGGCAAGGGCTGTAGATTTCTTCAGTGTCCTCTCTTTATGTGTATAACTCAGTTATGTTTGGTGGAATGTTATGGAAATCTATAGAGTCAGATGATTTTTAGTTAGAGTTTATAAGTAATTATTTACGTACAGACATTGCACAGCATACAAAACTTCCAGATTATTTTGTGCTTAAGAAAAAAATTCTTATTTTATTTATTTATTTTTTGTGTGGGGGAGTCTCACTCTCTTACCCAGGCTGGAACACAGTGGAGAACTCACGGCCACCACAGTCTCAACCTGTTGGGCTCAGGCGATCCTTCCACCTCAGCCCTCCAAGTAGCTGGAACTGCAGGGGTGTGCCACCATGCTCAGATAACTATTTTGATTTATTGTAGAGAGGAAGTCTTGCCAAGTTGCCCAGGCTGGTCTCGAACCCCTGGACTCAAGCAATCATCTTTCCTTGGCCTCCCAAAGTACTGGGATTACAGGCTTGAGCCACTGTGCCTGGCCTCTTTTGTGCTTTTTATACAAGCAAGATGATGCTCAGAGTTAACTAGATAGATGATAGATATAGATAGAGAGACAGAAGATAGGTAGGTACATGAACAGTAACGAGGAACATTGAAGAGTCTGTTCGGAAACTTGCAGTGAAGTTAAAGGAAAAAGTACACTTTCAATAAAACGTACTAGTTGATAAGTGAGAAAATTCTGAGATTTTAAAATTTTTATTTTTTTAGAATTTATTTTATTTTTTGAGTCGGAGTCTCCCTCTTTTGTTCAGGCTGGAGTGCAACGGGATGCTGAAGGCCACCAGAGCCTCAACCTGCTGGGCTCAGAGGATCTGTTCACCTCAGCCTTCCAGGTAGCTGGAACCACAGGCATGTGCTACCATGCCAGGCTAATTTTTTTATTTATTGTAGGGACGAATAGTTTAGAAAGAGTGAGTGCATCAGTTCCTGTCGAAGGTGCTCTATTTAGCTTTAGGGACGAAGAGATAATAAATCTGGTCTTAAGGATGGGCAAAGTTTTCAAGAATGGGGAAAAGAACATTCCTGTAGGTTTTGGGATTGAGGGGGAGATTTGAGTCACACAAAAGGAATACAAAAAAATCCTGAGATAAGTTCCAGGGTCAGGAGAGTTACAAACATTTGTGCTGTAAATAAGACTGAAAAAGTAATTTTGACCCAGGGTAGAGGGCTAAGGAGTCTAGGTTAATTACTAAGGCAAGAAGAAAGATTTGAAAATTTTGTGTAAAGATGTGACATAGGTCGGGCGTGGTGGTTTATGCCTGTAATCTTAGCACTTTGGGAGGCTGAGATAGGAGGATTACTTGAACCCAGGAGTTTGAGAACATCTTGGGCAATGTAGTGAGACCTCTTCTCTATGAAAAAAAAAAAAAAAAGCCAGGAATGGTGGCTTACGCCTGTACTCCCAATGACTTAGAGGTTGATGTGGAAACATGGACTGAGTCCAGGAAGTCGAGGCTGTGGTGAGCCATGATTGTGTCACGGCACTCCAACATTCTAGCCTGGATTATAGAGTGAGACTCCCACTACCAAAAAAAAAAAAAAAAAAAGAAAGAAAGAAAGAAAGAAAGAAAGAAAGAAAGAAAGAAAGAAAGAAAGAAAGAAAGAAAGAAAGAAAGAAAGATGGGACATAGATGCAAATTCCTGGCAGAAATGTGTAGGATGCACTGAAGTTACAGAAAGGCTCATTTGAACTATGACTATAGTTGAGGGTTTGAATGATGGTGGTGACAATGGAAGCTAAAAGGAGAGTTTAGCTGATGGAAGCATAGTGGCAAGCAATGACTTAGTGGTCAAATGTGGTCTGAAAAAGCATAGAGCAGGTTTCACGTCTGAATGTATGAGCTTTTTATAACTGTAGTGTGTGTTCACACTTCTAACACAAGGCATAACACAGCGTGGAAAATAAATACTTGTTGAATGAATGAATGGAAGGATGAAATTGAAGATAACTCCAGAATGCTGACCTTAGGCAACTAGAAAGGATAATTCTATCCATTTCTTAGAGGAAAAGAGACTATGGGCATGCATCTTGTTTGGGAGTAGACATGATGATTTAGAGTTAAACATGCATGGAAGCAAGTGTATTCTACCCTACAGAAGATTCACAGCAGGCAATGCAACACAGAAGGTACTTGAACTTGAACTGAGTTGAATGGAATTGAAGAGAAAAGAAGGATATGCTAATCTTTTGCACAAAGACAATAGGACAAGACAGCACTGGATGATATATTCAAGGAAGTTGGGCTAGAAAGAGCAATGCAGATTCAAAATCAGATGCAACTACCACCTAGGTTCATTCTGCACACCAGTGTTCGCATATCTCATTTAATCCTCAGTACAATCCCGAGAGGTAAGCATTATAACTTGACACATATGGAAGGAGGAACTTGAGGTCGACAGAAGGTGATGCTTGCTGAGAGTCCCAGTCTGTGAAAATTAGAATCAAGGACAGCACTCGGTCAAAGTAACCTCCTACAGGAAGTCCAAGGAACAGATGCTTGGAAACTGAACACAGACTCAACCGTCCGTCATCACCTAGAATCTTAAAGCATAGTTTGGTTTGGCTGGTTTTAATTTCAAAAGCAAATAACAACCAGTCTTCGCTCTTCTACCTGTCCTCATGGCTTGTTCCTTTCTCCACTAGATTTTCCTGTTCTGGTAAGAACTGTCGGGTATTTTTAGTCACTAGTTTAGATATCTCACATTTCAGTTAAACATGAGCCATTAAAATGACTTATAAGGCAAAATGTAAATCTTTTCCCGATAAGAGACCTATTTATAATTTTTTCTTCTTGAAAATAATTAAGGGCTTATTCATGCTTTTGGATTTCTTTCTTCTGACGCGTTTTTTTGTCAGTTAGAGAACGGGATCAGATACAACATAATCTTCTTCTCCAGCTATTTACAGAAGGAAAACAAATATGAACTGAATTTGCTGAACAATATCTATACCTTGGCTTTCTTAAGTTTACTCATTACCCAGCAGTATAGACATATATGCACCAAGATTAGCAAAATGGACTTAAGATAATGAGTTCTCGCAAGCAAGCATGAAGCATCACTGAAAAGAATCTTTAATTATCGTTGATCAAGTTTCTCCAAAGCTGTGTAGGCTGAAATCCAAAGAGTACTTTGGAGGAAGTTTTGACTCATTCGGGGTGAGAAGAATTAAGTTAAGCTCAAATTAACTCTCTGCCACAAGAGATGTACAACTGATGACTGGGCTTAGATGCTTATTTTTCTGCCGAGTGGAATTAAATAGCTACATTTCTCATAGTAGTGCATTGCATCGAAATATAAGTTTAATTCAGATGGAGAAACTCATGCCTGCATAATTAGACTGATTTTCAAAATAATTGCTTCATAACTTTTCCTATATTTCTCTCCTTCCCAGATTATTAACATGCTTATGGCAGAAATCTATATTTTATCTTCGAATCCCCAAATGCCTACAGCAAGTGCCACAAAATACATGATGAATGAATGCGCGAATTAGTTGTTAGACAAAATTTGTAGGAGGCTGTCAGTTTGGCCTGAGATCCCACGCTAGGCCCGACAGACCAAACCAAAATGGAATTAGTAGTGCTGAAGTTCCATACCACTAAACTGAAACTAAGATATTTGACCTTCTGATAAATCAGGAGAGAGACAATAGCCAAGTTCCTCAACTGGCCAGTTTTAGCCAGCATGACAAGGAAGTCCTCTCTGCTGTAACCTTTACAAGAAAAGTCACTTTGCAATCTCACTCCGTCGCCCAGGCTGGAGTGTGGTGGCATGCTCATGGTCACCGCAGCTTCAACCTCTTAGACTCAGTCCATCCTTCTGACTCAGGCTCCTGAGTAGCTAGGACTACAGCCACATACCACTACACCTAGCCAATTTTTTGATTTTTTTTTTTGTAGTGACTGGGTCTTACTATGTTGCCTAGGCTGGTCTCAAACTCCTGGGCCCAAATGATCCTCCCATCTTGGCCTCCCAAAGTGGTGAGATTACAGGTGTGAGCCACTGTGCCTGGCTAGATAACCCTTTTCTGTCTGTACAACCAATCAATCTCCTCTGCTCAGCTCACTGGAATGATGTGTATAACCTGATTCCAGAATCACAAATAAAAGCCAATTGAGATCTTTAAACCGAATTTGTTAAAATCTTTTTGGCAGAGTCAAAAACCAAGGTAAATGTCCAAGAAAGTATAGCATGATGACATCAAGGTCTCATGGACCTAGTATACTCGGTTTTTTTAGAAAGCAGGATTTATTGAGAGGACAGAATAGCTCCCACAGTGGGAGGGGACCTGAAGGGGTTGCTGTTCTATGCTTCTTGAGGTTAATCTTTTACCCTCAGACAATACTCACATGGTCTGTGGTCTTTTTCTTTCCATCACATCCTCATCCCTCCCGCCAAATACCAAAACAATGAAACAACACAAAAAGAAGTCTAAAGATAGAACGTATTAAGACACAAATAAAAAGAGTTTGGTATTTGAATTGCTCAGCTTGATGAGATAAATTAGTCAAAATGGCAAAAACGGATATAACAGTGAAATAGTAGAACTTACTTGTAGATTATTATTTTACTGGTTCTGCCTTGTTGTAGCCAGTGGTGATTATCAAGGTATTGCTTCTGAATGTGACTAAGACCCTTAGTAGTTGAAGAAATCAATTTATGGGTCAGAGTGATGCTTTGCAAAATTAATAGAATAGCATAACAGTAAAATAGAGTGAAGAAATGAAAGAAAATTCGTGAAACTTTTGGTACACTTTTATATGTTCAAGTGCCTGGGTCATGATCACGTGGATGTGGTAAAAAGGTCTGGAAAAAAAAAAAAAAAACAAGTGAATAAAGTTAAATGAAATTATGCTTTTATAGTTGGGAGATTTAATTTTTCTTCTAGTCCTCAATAAAAGGGACAAAAACTTTCTGCATAATCATTTCTGGCAGGCTTTATCTACACTCTGACAAGACACTAGCCCACCAATTCCATGAAATCATTGACTTGGTGTGATGCAGGTATAACCTCTCCAGATAAAAGGCACTGCCTTTTGTGTGGCATTTAAAAAAAGGCACACACACACACACACACACACACACACACACACACACACACACTGTAAAACATCACTAGTTGTGGGGAAGAGCAGCCTGATTCTGTTCTACAGAAAAGCCTGTTAAAAAAAACACATGAAAAGAAAAGCACTTTTATTACTTTCTCACCTGTTTGGCTCTCAGCAGACAGGGACAGACTTAGCACATCTGCTAAGTGCTTAGCAGAATAACTTAGAAGCAATCCAGAGGAACACTCATTGTTTGAATGCAAATTATGGCTAGAATGACTTAAGGAGAATTTACTGACCTTTGTTGCAAAGAAAAAAAAGCCCAATAATTACCCTTCATTTTCTTGAAATATCCATTTTTACATTGCTGGCTATTACATATACTATGCCTGTGTTTCCTTTATGACTCAGTTACTAGTGTTAATAACCTCAGTCAGCTCCTGTACACCTGCATGTGTTTATTCACTCACTTATTCACTTATTCATTCATTCACATTCACTGAATTTTGGTCAACTTCCAGGCTTCAAGCTAGATGCCAAGGAATAAGGAGAAGACACGGTTTGTGACTTTAGGAAGTTTGTTTACGAGGGGATGGAGCCACACAGACCAGCCATCACAGTACAGTAAGATCAATTTCATGATAGGGTGAGATGGGAAGATGGAGCAGGATGTCAAGGTCAGACACGTGTCGGGGAAAGCTACCCTGGGGAGGTGATGCTTGAGTTGAGGTTCAAAGGATGAAAAGTCACTAGACCAGTGAAGAAGGGAATAATGGGTGGGGTGCGAAGTGGTGGAGGGTTAGAGGGAGGACCAGAAGAGTAGTAAATGCCAGAACGTTTAGAGTATCCCATACCCAGCAAGTAGTCCTCAGGTCACATTGTTATAACAGCCTTCTAACTAGTTTCCCTGACTCCAGTTCCTTCCCCTACAATGGATGCTACACTCTTTGGGGATCATTTAAGATCCTCAAACCTTTGTCCTCATCCTATGATTTCCCTCAGTCATAGGAAATAAATATTAACCTAGCAGTTAAGATCCTCCCTGATTGCATCCTGACTCACGTTCTAACCTTGCCTTCTTCTAATTTCATGTATTATAGTCATCACTTAAGCTGGTCCATTGGCTTCCCCTGCTTCTATTCTTTCCCTGATTTCAATTAATTCCCCTAAAACATGCATCAAGAAAGCAGAGTTTGGGCAACCCTCGGGGTCCCCTCTCACTGTGGGAGCTTTTTCTGCCCTCTCAATAAATCCTGCTTTCTCTCTCTCTCTCTCTCTCTCTCTCTCTCTGAGCTGGGATCTCACTCTGTTGCTCAAGCTGGAGTGCAATGACATGCTCTTGGCCACCCCAGCATAGACCTGGTGATCCTTCTGCTTCAGCCTTCCAAGTAGCCAGAGCTACAGGCGTACACTACCATGCCCGGCTAATTTTTTGATTTGTTGTAGAGATAAGGTCTAACTAAGTTGCCCAGGCTGTTCTCAAATTGTGGGCTTAGGTAATCCACACTTCCAGGTCTCCCAGAGTTCTGGGATTACAGGTTTGAGACACTGAGCTCGGCCATATTCTGCTTTCTCAAAAAAAAAAAAAAAAAAGAAAAGAAAACAGGCATCATTAAACATGCCAATCTCTTACCTTCTTTGTAGCTAAAATTTTGGCTGTATTTGTATCCAATCCCTGGTACCATCCTCCTTGTTCAGAGAAGAGGTATATATTCTTTTCTTTTTTGATTGGAAAATATAGTTTATTTAGAAAGTATATTGGAAAGGGGGGGTGGGGGGAGAAAGAGAGAGAGAGAGAGAGAGAGAGAGAGGAGATTCACTGCCCCAAGGTAGAGAAGGGGGCCAAAGCTAAGAAAACATGGCAGCCATAGCTCAAAGAACACAAGGCCTGGCCAGTGCTTAACAAAACAATGGCTGTGGCACATTGTCTTATTCCTCTTCTTGTTCCTTACTGTATGTGTTTCCTATGGACTTACCCTTAGCTTTCATTTCTGATAGGGTGATTTCATCTGTATATGTGACTTCAGTTACTATACAGAGACCAATGACTCTGAAAGCCATGCCCTGTTAAGACTTATCACTCGAGATTCCAGTCTGCACTACTAACTGACCACTAGACACGTCACCTTATTCTTAGGAACATGTTTGAAACTAGAATCAGTCTTGCTTTTCAGCTTGAAGGAAATAGGTACGCACCACATACATACACACATATTTCTAATTAGATGAAAACAGATGAATCAACTGATATTCATGCAGGAATAAATGGTCATCAATGTCAACTGAGTCTGAGATATCCAGGACATGTACTAAACACTTTCTTTTTCCTATCTCATAGAATCCCCTTGACAACTCTATTTGGTGAGTATGACTGTTACCCTACTTTTATTAATAAGTAATTAGTCTTAGAGAGACTAAGTTATAAATTACTCAAGGTCACATACCTCATATTTAGCAGAATCCAGTCACAAACACAAGTCTAATTATATCACAAAACCCTTATTTTTAAATACCACACTATACTGCTCTTAAATATCTGTGTTTCTTTTTTCTTTGTGGGCAATGGAAGTGATTTTTGTTTATCTCATTCAAACTCCTATGGGTAAATATGTTGCTTATCCTTCTGTTTGGCCGACTAGAAATTAGAACACAAGGAAAATGAGAAGGGGCTTTTTTTTTTTTTTTTTTTTGAGTTGGAGTCTCACTCTGTCACCCAGACTGAAGTGCAGTGGCCGCTCCCGGCCACCGCAGCCTCCACCTGCTGGGCTCCGGCGATCCTTCCGCCTCAGCCTTCCGAGTAGCCGGAATTACAGGCGTGCGCTACCATGCCCGGCTGATTTTTTGATTTATTGTAGAGATGAGGTCTCACTACCCAGGCGGGTCTCGAACCCGCAGGCTCAGGCAATTCACTCACCTCAGCCTCCCAAAGGGATTACAGGCTGAGACACCGAGCCCGGCAGTGAAGGGACTTTCAAAGTGTGTTCACACAATGAATGACAGATCCAGGAACTCAATGCAAATGTAGTTATGAACATTATATAGCATAATGAAGAAGCACCGATTACAGAATTGAAATTTTAAATCATTGACTCTAACTTCTCATACATTTTTAATTTTTGTTTGTTTGTTTGAGTTGGAGTCTCACCCTGTCGCTCAGACTGGAGTGCAGTGGCCGCTCCCAGCCACCTCAGCCTCGCCTGCTGGGTTCCAGCCATCCTTCCGCCTCAGCCTTCCTAGTAGCTGGAACTACAGTTGCAAGCTACCACACCCGGCTAATTTTTTGATTTGTTGTAGAGATGAGGTCTCGCCAAGTTGCCCAGGCAGATCTCAAACCCGCGGGCTCAGGCAATCCGCTCACTTCGGCCTCCCAAAGCGCTGGGATTACAGGCTGAGCCACCGAGCCCGGTACATTTTGAATTTTTATAAAGCCTGAGGACTGTCTACAATATTGACAGAAAGAGTATTTGTTTGATAGAATATAGTTTTTCTAAGCTCATACAGAAGCAATGTCAAGTAATTCTCAAAAGCATTCATTAAGAGAGGTTGCATTTCTCTTTTCACTGTTATTTTTGAATGGATATTTTTAGGAAATACTCTCTTTTAGTACATTATGAAGCTGCCTTTTTAATTATCTGTTATCTGTGATGACAAAATAAAATATTACTGAAAATTTTCATTTTTCCCCTTAAAGTGAGAGCTAAACTCAGAGACAGCTCCCACGAAAAGGCAGATAACACGAGCTTCACTGTCAGAAAGAGCAATAACTAACATATCAAAATGTCTCATAAACTTAAGCAAAGGAAAGATAATTTTGTTCCTGAATAATCAGTAAGGTCATGAAAAGAAACAATATGAGACTGATCGCTTAAGGTCAGCCTGGAGAACTGGGTTTTTATTCCTGTGGACACACATACCCTGATCCTATGAACTCTCTCACAGGGTCAGAGGGAAAAGAATCTTATCCCATTGCTGTTGACAATTCAAAACAGAAAAAAGTCTCTAAAGAAGTAACCCTAAATGAAAAAATAAACAGGGAGATGATAAAATGATAAATGCTGAAGTTGAATAAACCTTTCCGGTATAGAAGTCATTAATGGAAAAGTTTCTAGTTATTTTCAAAGACCAACGCAGAATGTCACAATTTCTCATAATATCCCCCAGGAATGACAGATTCAAAAACATACGTAGTAGCTAAATATAATGTGTTATCAGTTTTTAAATTATATTTGTTCCCCCCAAAAGACTATTAAAACTCCCCAACTTTACACCCTCTCCCATTCATTGCTTCCAGAACATCCCAGACAAGTTCTGGTTGAAACTGTGGTGGTTTTTCCTTGGAGTTTGATCAAATGCCCTGTCACTAGTTGTTGTTTCAACATTGTAGGCTGGGACTCAGTGACTTCTATTCTTGTATGATTATTCGAACCTGCTCCAGGCAAAGGCCCAAAGATCCCAACTGCCTCAAGAATGACACCTGACACCGAGGGGTCCAACTCATGAGTTCCCCCTATTTTCAGTACAGCTCGGTAGGTAACTCTCTGGTTTTGCATACAGTTTATAACCAACTTATCCCTAGATAAGAAGTTTCGTACTTCCTGACTCTCTCATTTTAAAGTCTTGTCTGTCCATCTTGGTTCTTGGGCACATGGTCTAATTGTGCTATGTGCAGCAGAAAGTTTTCAGTTTGAAGTGTGTTTTAAGGAAGGGTGACAAAATTGTCCTTGAAAGCTGTTCTTAAGTCTTTTCTCAGAAATATTGAATTTAGAGGCCAGGCGCTGTGGCTCATGCCTATAATCCCAAGACTTTAAGAGGCCGGGGCAGGAGAATCACTTGAGCTTAAGAGTTTCGGACCAGGCTGGGCCACATCACATTTAGTAGAGACACAGTTTTTACTAAAAATCAAAACATTAGCCAAGTGTGGTGGCGTGTACCTATCACTGTCCAGGGAGGGGTTTGAGGTAAGAGGATTGCTTGAGTTCGGGAATTCGAGGTCGCAGTGAGACGTGTCCATGCCACTTCACTCCAGCCTGGGTGACAAAGTGAGATCCCTCCCCGCTCAAAAAAAAAGAAAGCGAATGTTGGATTTAGATACTGACTAATAAATAATAAATAAAAAACTAGAATGGAGAGAAATGTTGTAAAATTTGTTATAACATGAGCTTAGTGTGGTAACATCTGATTGAAATATTTCTTTCTAAAATGATCATCAAATCAAATTAAATATATGGTATATAGGCATTTAATTTCACAAAAGTATTATAACTTTTTCTTTTTAAAAATCATCTGTCATAATTTATTATGATGTCAGATCCAAAATGTTGGCCATGATACCAGCTGATTTACCCTTGAAACACTTACTATCCAAGTTTAGGAAACAATCATCTCCTCAATAGTTATACTCTTTAAAAAAAAAGTGCAAGCCCTCACATATAAAGAATTAACACCCATTGCCTCTTCACATTGTTGATTATTATTATTTTTTTCCCATATGATTCATTTGGAAGTCTGATTAATGGTAAGACACAGCTCCTTAGAAAGATCCAAATCATTAGCTCTCAGTTCCAAAGTCCATTAGTTGATTGTGCTAACCAGCAGACGCTGGTTACCAGTCACAGGTTCATTCTCTGAGGAGAGTCTTCTTCACTGCTTCAGGGAAAACTGGAAGCTGGCTTAGTTCTAGAGGTCTCCGTTTGTAGCCTGCAAAGCGATCTTGCAGCAGAAGGTAGTCCTACATTGCAGTTTACACGGTCAACTTCTAGTCAAGAAAGATTCATTCATTTGAGAAGTTCAACTAGCCATAGCGTTAGCTACTGGTACTTTTAATAGCAGAATTTATTTACATTTAATTTATCAAAACAAAATGGTGACTAGCATTTATCAAGAACCATCTATGGTATGAATGCTGTGTACATATCATCTGAAAAACATTCTGTTCAGGTTGTTGTTATTATACCCACTTCACAGATGGGTAGACAGGGTCAGGAAGGTACTAGCACCTTGCTCAAAATCACCTTTAGTAACTTGTTGCGGTAAGATTCTATCTCGGGACTATATTGTAACAAAGGACCACTTCACAAAAATCCCCGGTCACTTGACAACATTTGAGAAATGACTGCAAGATTGTATAGGGTTTGTCAGAGAACCAGAATCAATAGGAATTGTGTGTGTGTGTGTGTGTATGTGTACGTAGTGTATGTATGTGTGTGCATATATATGTATATTCGTGTGTGTGTATGTGCATGTGTGTGTGTGTGTTTGTATGGACAGAGAGAGAAAGAGAGAGAGAGAGAGAGAGAGAGAGAGAGAGTAGTTTAATAAATTGACTCACGATTATAGGAGCTGGCAAGTACAATATCCATAGAGCAGGATAAAGACCCAGGGAATATTATGTCTTGTGCTCAAAGGCCACCTGGAGGCAGAGTTCCTTCTTCCTCAGGGAAGACCAGTCTTTTCTCTTAAGACTGTCAACTCATTGGATGAGACCCACTCACATGTTGTAAGGCAAGATGTTTTACCTAAAGGTTATGGATTTAAATGTAAATTTCATCCAAAAAATACCCTTACAGAAACATCTACATGGGTGTTTTACCCAAAATTGAATACCATAGCTTAGACAATTGGACACATAAAAATGAACCATCACAATGCTCATTAGGAAGGAATATAGTAAAATGTCAAGAGTTTGATTGGTGATTGACAGTTTGGGGAGCTTTCTGAGGTTCCACGATTTCATTATTCCACACATGAAAGAAAACGCAGGTGGTGCAGATGATTATAACCGAGCCAGGAAGCAGTTCACCAACAAATAAGAAAATTGATACAGACAGAGAGAAGTTTTATTTAAGGTAAAGTTCATGAAGTGATTTTCTTGATCTCTTATAAATAGAATGTGGACATTTGCCAGTGTTTTTTGGTCTTGACCCCTTTCCTGAGCCGTAGTGGCTGGTCATTTCTCAGGATAAGGAAGCAGAGATCAGAAAGGTCAATACCATAAGTCAGGATGACTGAGGCTGAACTGAGATGTGTTATCTCCCTCCCAGTCCTTTTCCTGCTGTCTTGGTTTCTGCCTCTACTTTATCAGTCCAGTGCAGTTGGGTTAAATGAGTGATTCTGGGCACGGAACCAACATGTGTGTTTAACTCTGCCTTGGACTTTCAGCGAAGTTGCAAACCTACTTAAATATTCTTGGCCTGATAGTGACTCTCCTGTTTTAGACCTTGTGATTTCAATGTATGCTCATTTTCAGGCGGAGAACCTGGGAGTAGTTAGCAAGGAAGAAGACATTGCTAAGAGGATATCAGATGCACTGACCTAGGTGAGACCGGTGTTACAGACAGATGACCCTCACATCCGTAATCTAACCTTGACCTGTCATGCTCCATAAAGGGTTTTGCTTGTTGCCTGGGACCTCTCGATGAAACCCAAACCAGGAAGTAACACTGCTTGAATTTGAAGTGTAAAGTCAATTCACAGCAACTACCCTGTCGACTCCAAAATTATTCTTCCAGGAAACCTCAGTAATGGTTGGAAAATAAATGATAGTCTTTTTATTTCTAAACCCAATTTATTGTGCCACCTGGTTTACGGTCCCTTTATCTTGCTAAGGGTCTCCAATCATGACCTAAAGAACAACAACAACAATTTATTAGCAAGGCTTTTTATCAACATTCTTAACTTACTTTTAAAATGAATAAGCCATTAAAAAAGGCCAGGCTTTTGAAAAAATAAATCAGTTCTCCGCACCTTCAAGTTTTTAATGTAAAGATAAGATTTTAAAAACCAAGTTACTTAAAAATCTGAACAGAAACTTCACACCTGCAGATCATCTTAGAAATGTGCAAAATGCAGACACATTTTTAACAAATATAGAAATAACATCCACACATTGGAAATAGAAGCTGAGAAACATGAAATCTTACAAACTTGCAATAAACTTTTGAAATGAAAAAATTAAATGGCCCCCAAAAGAACAGATCAGTGACTTTTAATCACTCTAATGCTAAGATGGGAAGACATTTACTATCTTTTCTAACACATTAATTTTTTATCCGAAGACATTTCAGAAATCACTTGACTGAAAATATAAATGTAAAACATTGATGATTTTTCTTAGTAGGGAGACTTTGCTTTTGCTAAGTGCTCTGCTGAACTTGAATGGTGAGATTAACTACATTAATTTTATTACGTTATCTCACTTTATATTAACCCACCTCTAACCTGTGAAGAGAAGCTTGCCCTCATGGAGATTATACTAGAAGTGCGGGGTGCTCTATAGTAACAAGTGAGAAACAATTAGAAAACAATATGTAATCAAGTGTTAAGCGAGGTGCTAAACTCTCCAAATGTAGCAGATGTCTGGGCAAAGAGAGGACATTGGGACCAGCCTGGGGGAAGTCGTGGCAAATTCACAATCTTTATGAAGGACATAAGGTGTGCACTCCACTCAACTGGCACGTATAGATGCGGCAGCAAATTTGGGGGCTATTCGCTTTTCAATAAATAACAAATGTTTAAAAAAAACCACTTTTTCAGCCTTATCATGGTGGTTCACACCTGTAATTCCAGCACTTTGGGAGGCCAAGACGAGAGACTAGCTTGAGCCCAGGAGTTCGAGACCAGCCTGGGCAACATAGCAAGACTCCATCTCTACAGAAAAATTAAAAAAAAAAATAGGTGGGCATGGTAGTACATGCTTGTAGTCCTAGCTACTTGGGAGGCTGAGGCAGAAGGAGGTTGAGGCTATGGTGAGCTGTGATCATGCTACTGCACTCCAGTTTGGGTGACAGAGTGAGACCCTGACTCAAAAAACACATACACAAGGAAATACTTTTTTCAGAGTTTCAAATTATTGTCTGTATTCTATGATTTGTGAATGTTGAGAGTGCTAAGAATGAACACAGTGGTCACTCCAATAAAATTAAGAGAAAACAGTAAGTAATCTTCACTACTTCTATCATAAGCCAAAAAATTAAAAAACCCAAAGAGTCAGCAAGTCCAGTTCATCTTTATTACCCAACTATCTTTCCTCTTGCTCTCCTTTTCATTCCCATTGTCTCCGCTGTAGATTCTGCCAGGGCTGGTTCTCATGGAGTTCATGGGAGGAGAGGCCGGAGTGTGCAGCGCTGGCCCTGATGCTTGTCTTTACCATCCCTTCCTTGGGCTCTCACTACTGGTTTATCTGGCCACCTCCCTCCTCCTTCCTGTTTTTCTTTTTCCTATCCCAATCTACTTGTTAACCGACATATAATTATCTTTCAAAAATGCAAATCTAGCCTGGTGTGATGTCCCATGCCTGTGATCTCGGTACTTTGGGAGGCTGAGGTGGGATGATTGCTTGAAGCCAGGAGTTTGAGACCAGCCTAGGCAATATGGTGAGAACCACTACTTCCTATTTCTAAAAAACAAAAAAGGTTTTAGGGTATGTGGAACACACTTTGTAGTCCTAGCTACTCCAGAGGCTAAAATGAAGTTGGAGGCTGCAGTGAGCTATGATTGCACCACTGCACTCCAGCCTGGGCAGCTCAGTGAGACACCGTCTATTGAAAAAATAAAAAATTGAAAAATTGAAAAAAATGCAGCCGGACTCGGTGGCTCAGCCTGTAATCCGCGCTTTGGGAGGCTGAGGTGAGTGGATTGCCTGAGCCCGCGGGTTCGAGATCCACCTGGGCAACTTGGCGAGACCTCACTTCTACAATAAATCAAAAATTAGCAGGGCATGGTAGCGTGAGCCTGTAGTTCTAGCTCCTTGGAAGGCTGAGGTGGAAGGATAGTCGGAGCCCAGCAGGTTGAGGCTGCGGTGGCCGGGAGCGGCCACTGCACTCCAGTCTGGGTGACAGAGTGAGACTCCAACTCAAAAAAAGAAGAAAGAAAATCTGCACCACTATTCCTCTGCTCTAATTTCTTACATCACTCATTCCTTTCTGCATTCATCAAAAAACAACCATATTCTCAAATCCTCATAGCTTTTAGAAGTACTGTAGTTCCCAAAATAACATTCTAACTACTTGTCATAGCTTCTTAAGCTTCATTTCAACAAGTACTTGATTATTACATGCCAGAGATTTGGGCAGCGCTCAAATCTCAGGAACACTCAGGAACGCTCAGGAACACTCAGAACCTTCCTGATGGGACACCCTTACCTCTCCAGACTCCCAGCCACTCCTTCGCTTGTATTTTGCCCTCCAGCATGTTTGAAGAATCCACGGCTATTGCCAATAACCTATCATGCTGTTCTCTGACTTTCAGCTTTAACACGTGCCAGTACCTCTGCCTAAAGTTTCTTTTCTCTGTCTTTTTGTCATTCCAACCCCACTGGAATGTCTACAGCATCCAGCTTCGAGAGGGCAGAGGATTTTGCTGCCCGTTCACGGATGTAGTTAAAACATCTAAGAACAGTGCCTGGCAGGTTGTAGGCTCTCAATAAATATTTGTTGAATGAATGAATGAATGAATGGAACACCAGTTCATATAGTTTCCCCTGCGAAGCATTGGTCTATTCTTAGTACAAACCTTCCCACAGCTTACAGGGGTGGTACTGGAAGGTGATTCAGGGGATCCTAGGGGCTTTCCATCCTAGAGTGAGTAGACCAGCTGCCAGCAACTTCCCTCAGAAACTTTCCTGAGGAATAACTCCTCTATGAAGGAGGAAGTGGTAAGATAAGGAAGTGGCATTCTGGGAAGTGGTGTATTCTGGTCTTCATATGTGCCAGTCTTATACAACTTTGCACTTCTTGTTGCGTTCACTTTATTTCACTTGTCTATGACTGAACTTCTGACGACTCACACAAAACATGCTGATCCTCTGGAAGTGGGATAAATACATGTAAAGTTAAGTGGAAATGTGAGGAAAGGGCAAAAGAAACTTGTAAAACAATGTCAGGAAAGGCTCAGACCCGTGACAAATGAAGTTCATGAAAAATGCTGGAAAAAAAATAGAGCTTTTTTTGTTTGAAGTAACAAGAACAAAGAAGGCACAGAACTTTGGGAAGTATGATGTAATGTTGGCCAAAGGCAAATTGTGCTATTTCATTTGGTTTTAATGCCTTTAACTCAGAGAATCATCCCAAACTGTAGAGGGTGGGGCAAATCTGATGGAAAAAACTGAAGCTCAAGTTAGTTGCAAAGAACATTTTTAAACAAAAGACTCCCTGAGTAAATAAGTTCTATATGTATAAGCGATTACATTCAAATGTGTTAAATACATTTGTGTAATCCTGGAAAGAAATGTTTATAATTTTTTTTAAAAATGTGTTCCCAACACACATAAAAAATGGCTGAGGTGATAGATATTTCAATTACCTTATATTTCTTTATTACACATTGTACCCAGTTATCAAAATATCACATGTATCCTAAAGTATGTACAATTATGATATATACATTTTAAAATATATATTATAAGAAATAAAAATATGTGAATTATACAAATTTTTTTTGTATTTTTTTTTTGACTGGAGAATGACAAATATTATAAATCTTCTGGAATTCCTAGAAACTATATTTTGTTGTGAATGTTGCCCAAAATAATACAATTAACTCTTTTCAGGGGATTGATTGGTTGTGGGTATTTAGAAAAGAATCTGGTGATCCTGGGTTTACCAAGAACATGTTCTTGTGCGACCAGACCAATTTAAATTTTTTTGTTGGAATTACAAGGCATAGGCTTCATATATAGCTGATGCAGTTGACAACTACCTCCATATCAATATGACTGTGACACTGAGATGTTAAAGGAAAAAAAAACAGACAGCCCCAGTACAAAAAATGGGCAAAATACATGAATAGACACTTGTCAAAAGAAGACATACAAACAGCCAACAGACACATGAAAAAATACTCAGCCTCACTAATCAGAGAAATGCAAATCAAAACCACATTGAGATACCACCTAACCCCAGTAAGAATGGCTATCATTAATAAAACAAAAAAACCACAGATACATGTGAGAATGTGGAGAAAAGAGAACATTTTTACACTGTTGGTGGGAATGTAAACTAGTTCAACTTCTATGGAAAATAGTGTGGTGATTCCTAGAAGAACTAGAAATTGACTTTCCATATGATGCAGCAATCCCCTTTCTGGGACTATACATGGAGGAGCTTAAATCACTCTATAAAAAAGATACCTGTGCACACATGCTAATTGTAACACTATTCACAATAGCAAAAGCATGGAACCAATCGTGCTGTCCATCAAAACTGGAGTAAAAAAAAATGTGGTACACAGATATGATGGAATATTATGCAGCCATAAAGAAGGACAAAATGATGGATTTGATGGATTTCACAGCAACTTGGATGGGGTTGGAGTTTATAATACTCAGTGATCTATCGCAGAAACAAAGAACTGAGTATGACATGTTCTCACTCATAAATGGACCCTGAACATTTACCATAATACTATAAGAAAGGGATAGATAGCAGCCAGAAACTGCCAGGGGAGGAGTGACACTTAACATTAATGAGGGTACCTGATCTTTTTTTTTTTTTTTTTTGAGTTGGAGTCTCACTCTGTCGCCCAGACTGGAGTGCAGTGGCCGCTCCCGGCCACCGCAGCCTCAACCTGCTGGGCTCCGGTGATCCTTCCGCCTCAGCCCTCCAAGTAGCCGGAATTACAGGCATGCACTACCACGCCCGGCTGATTTTTTGATTTATTGTAGAGATGAGGTCTCGCTGCCCAGGTGGTTCTCGAACCCGCGGGCTCAGGCAATCCACTCACCTCAGCCTCCCAAAGGCGCGGGATTACAGGCTGAGCCACCAAGCCTGGCTGAGGGTACCTGATCTTAAACCAGATGAAATGGGGACCAAAGGGAGGCCCAAACTTTACTTGTACGATGACCTCTTGTATACCTAATCCTGAATTGTACCCTACATCTTTAAAATAAAAAAATTCAGAAATAAATATTTTAAAAATGTGATAAAATTAAAAAAAAAAATCCTAAACGAATAGAAAATACAGGACTATCATTAAGAGTTATTACATCTGGATTCCACATGAAGGAGTTCAGCAGTTCAGTATGTACCTGTCCATAGAGCCATCTCTTTCAAGATGTTTTTAAATAACTCAAATGAAAGCATAAGAGACAGGCTAATCTATTTTATGTTGACAAATTTATTGGAAAATACCTAATATATTGTACTGCAAAATATGTCTTTACTGTGTCCCAGATAATCTGAAATTAATTATTAACAGTAATGCTTGTAACTTATTTCAGGTTATCTGTGACTCAATAAAGGCAGATGGGGGAATAATGTTCAATTAATCATGCCGGATGACATAGAATAACTAAGACTTCTAAAAATTTGAACCACTTTCCTTGTTACACAGATAATTAGACATTAATAAGAATTTTCTTTATATTAGCACATATTATGGACTAGGTTGGGACCTACTGATGAGAGACCATCATTATTATTCTTACAGTCACACTCAGCTTCACAAAACAGTGCAGCTCTCCTTGATGCCACGTAAGATTAGTTTGTCCAGTCCTCTTTCTTGGGTCTACACTATATGCAACAGCAAAGCTTTAGCAGAAATATCATGGACAGAAAGCTGATAATTATAGAAACAATATTCCAATACAAGAATCAGCAGAAACTTTTATTTTTGGGGCTCTACTTCTGCATGAATAGAAATTGTGCTGTAAGATCAGTAAAGAGGCCTGATGATTTGGGGAATCCCATGGTCCCTATAGTTAAGTCATCCAATACTTTTGTGTCACAAATTATGTTTATTGAAATGACTTTGCTTTATCTGAGTACTAAATGTCAGTAATTCCAAAATATCACAGGATCATAGAAGATGTGAAATATCAGTACTGACTCATGTATCTTCATTTTTCCTACCTCAATTAAATTTAAGGGAAGTTTTCTAAGATGAGTCCTTGGTAGCTGGTTGACTTGGCAGCCTGTTTCTTCACGTACTTGCTCTTTGAAGCTCTGACCTGCCTTTAAACTTCCAGCTCAGAATGGGTGGTTACTTCAATATGTGAGAGATCCCTCAACTTGTTTTTTATTTTTAACAGTCTTCTCATATGGTTCTAGAGAAAACCAGTATAGGCTGTTTAATATTGCCTAAAGCAGCATATCTGTCCCTAGAAAGCTCAAATCAAGGCTGGCATCTGCAGATACAATTTTAAAATAAACTTAGCAACAAAGCCACTTAGACTTTTTGTTTCTGATATATAGTACTTTTATTTTAGCTAAGAGGAGGACTAGGAAATATTTTGAAGGAGGTCAGAAGTTATGTATCATTCTCTAACTCGATCTTCCACAACTGGAGGGCATTTTCAACACAATGTGAACAGTTTTCAGCAAACACATTCTTAAAGATCCTTTCAACTCTCTTGTTTAAATGTATGGAGAGAGGACACATATGTTAGCAATGTATGTTTACTACAAAAGTTGATGCTGAAATAAAACCACTGGTTACCCTTCCATGTTCACTCCTACCTGTGTTGTTGGTACGCCCAAACTGTGACTTTTCTTTTCAGTTTTTATATATTCTTTTTCTCTCAGCCTCTCTTCCTCTACCCAAGGAGACAATTCATACCGACATGGCATGGCAGTACTCATCACCCAAGGAGACAATTCGTACCAATATGGCAAGGCTGTACTCATCCCTGCTCTTCCATCTAGAATATTCTTCATGCTCTAGATCAGGCTCAATGCTGTGTTCTATAAAACGCTTTATTTCCTATGGCCCATTTCCTCAGCTCCTACTTTCCGAATGTCACATTTTGTTAGCTAATACTCCAAGATGAATTGCATAGAGTGATTAGTCAAGGCTGATGACACACGTGAAGGGTCACATGGAGACAAGGTAATAAAGAAACTCTTTGTGAGATAGAGAAAGGGCTCAGAAAATCAAGGAAGGACAGAGACGTCTCCCTGGGCTGGCTAGAGTGAGAAACCCTGCGCCCGAAGATAGAAGAGTTTACAGCCATTTTTCTGGAACCTGGAGAAAGATGAGAGCCTTGAAGAAAGAGACTCTCTCAATAGAAATGATAATTCAACCACTGTGAGCATCAAAATCATGAGGAAGACTTGATTTTAGGTTGAACCTACAAGAAGCCAGAACACAAGAAAGCCTAGATGATTTAGAGGTCATTCTCTATGCTTTTGAAGTCACTTTCTTGATTCTAAAGGCATAGAGTAGGGTGGAAGGGAATGAAGAATTATCTGAGTCGTGGGGTGAGATAAATGAAGAGAAAATAGTGCATTCCAAATAAGGGACTCCTGGAGACAGGATATTTTGACCCAAAGGAATTAACTTTCCCCAAACACAAAGTCTCAGGCATGAAAAAATCTGCTCACTTTAAGACAACACCTATAGCAACAGGCCGAAATAATCCCAAGGTTTGCATAATACACTGTGGGATGTGAACAAATCTGAATGCAGTAGCCAAATTCTTGAATTGTTCAATCCATAGGGTAATCTAAATTCACATTGGAAATCCTGGAAACATAAAATGTTTCACTGCTAATACTAAGATGCTCCAGATAGTAGGTTAAGGAAGATTGTACAATATACATTTTAAAAGCAGCGCAGTCTCATTTTAACTTGATTTTCCCCAAACTGGAGCGCATGTTAACATAGTATGATCAGTCTTCAGTAAACAAATTCTTAAAGATCCTTAAACTCTCATTCTTACAGATCCTTTTAATGCACGGTTAGTGGACACATATGTTAATGATATATGTTTACTACTAAAAGATGCATGTAGATTTACTGCCACGTAGACACAAGCTCTGAAATGATGGGGTCTCCTCTTCCTAAAATCAAATTCTCTTGATTGTCAAGTTTTAAGCTGAGCTTAGAAAGACATCACCATGCACACAAGTTTTTCTCCCATGACTTTTCCTTTAATTATTAGAACAATCTTTTCTTATAGAAAAGTTGCAAATACAATATAAAAAGAATCATTATTCCCCTGAACTATTTGAGAATATGTTGCCAACATAATGCCCCATTACCCCCTAATATTTTAGTGTACATTTCCTACAAACAAGAACATTCTTCCATATAACCATGATATAAACACCAAAATCTGGAAAATAACATTCATGCTGAACTACCATCCAACCCTCAGAGCCCATCCAAGTTCTTTCCAATTGTTACAAAAATATCCTTTAAAGCCAAACATTTCTGTTCTGAATCACGCATCACATTTCATTGTCATGAGTCTTTCACTCATTGAATCTGGAAAGTTTCCCCAGTCTTTCCTTTACTTTTGTGATCTTGAATATTTTGAAGATTATAGACCATTTATTTTGTAGAATACCCTCTCAACTTGTGTTTGTCAGGTTTCCTCCTGACTGAATGCAGGGGATATTTATAGTTGGCAAGAGTATCATAGAAGCCATGCTGAGTTTTTTACATTACATCCTACCTGGTGGTACAAACTTCAGTTAGTCCAATTATTGATTAGTTAACTTTGATCATGTGTTTAGGATTGTCTCTGCCAGGTATCACCACTCTAAAAAAGTTTTTTTTTTTTAATTGATACTTATTTAGGTGTATGTGAGGTTGTACAGTTCTTTGAGTTTATACAAAAATCATATTCCTCATCAAGCTATCAACTTATTCATGTGTATATATGTGTATTCATTCATAGATTCCTATTTTATTCAATGGGTTGCAATCTGTTATTATCATTATTTATTTTAATGTTTTCACACTGTCCCAGACTTGGCCAGTGGTAGCCTTTTAAAGATAATTTCTGTGTCCTTTTGCCATGTTCCCATAATTTTTAAAGAGCATTTCTTTGTTTTCTGGCTCAAGAGTGTTTGAGGTTCACTGTGTACTTTTTCCCAGTTCTGGAATCAGCCATTTGTTCCAGAAGACTTGGTTTCTTGCAGTGGAATAGAATCAGAAGTCAGGGTCAGGCACAAGTTGTGTTTGCCACTTTCATTGTGGTGCTAATCTCAAGCCCTCTCAGCAGAGAGAGCTGAGGATTCTATCAAAGAATTACCTAAATGAGGCATTATACGAGGCGTTTTCTCACTGCTGGACGAAGAGAAATACAAATGTATACACATATTTGCATCTAAATAATTTCTATAGCTATGTGTATATATTAAAAATTATGCATTCACTCTGACACCTCCTTTCCCATCTTGTTTTCTCTCTTTTTGTGTTTGCAACTTTTCTCTTCCCATGGTGAGAAACCTGCCTTATGCAACCCAGAAATGATGACCGTATATGATCTGGTCCCCTTTTGGTAGTCAATCTTGCACTGCTACTGCTGTCCTTCCCTTCCTAGGCTGTGACACCCACCCAGACCAACTCCAGCATGGACACCTGTCTCGTGTTGCTTGAGTTACAGCACTCACCCCTGGCTGGACTCTCTCCTTCTGGAAATACCACCCTGGCTCCATAGGCGCTCAGCCTCTCTGTGCTGGGCTGCCCCCTGTCCAGAGCCTCCCCTGGCCACATCTGGTCCCCAACTCCCCAGTGGGCAATCGCCTCCACCCCCACTGTGTGGGTGCCCTTTTTATGATGTTGGTTCTTCATGACTTGCTTTTTTTATTTGTTTGTTTATTTTTATGGACAAGCTTCCACTCGGTCTGGAGTGCAGTGGCAGGATCATAGATCCCTGCAGCCTTCAACTCCTGGGCTTAAGTGGTACTCCTGCCTCAGCCTCCCGAGTAGCTAGGGCTACAGGTGTACACCACCATGCCCAGTGAATTTTAACAAACAAAAACAGGAAAAAAAAACCCACACCTTTTTTGGTAGAGATGAGGCCTTGCTATGTTGTTCAGGCAGGTCTCAAACTCCTGGCCTCAAACTATCTTCCTGTCTGGGCCTCCCAAAGTGCTGAGATTACAGGCATGAGCCACCATACGCAGTCTCTTCATGGCTTTTTACAAGACTTTTATTCTCCTGCCTGAGAGCTCAGAAGAACATAAAAGGTGAATATTACAGGTAAATATTACCAACAAACATCAAAACTGTAAAGATTCGATACATTGGATCATGGGATGTAAACTGTTCAGGAGTTTTTACTTTACGACAGATGAAAATCATATAAAAAATAATCTCATATCACTGTGAGTCAAAAAGATCTGTCACAAAAATCTCCAGCTTAAAGACCATGATAAAAGCTGCTTCTTTCTATATCTTCCAATGTACAGCTGAGTGTTTGTTTAAAAGTGAATTTTTTTCCCTTTAGTTTTTATGCATTTGTTTTTGTCATTTGGGGGATCGGGTTCTTACTCTGTCATCCAGGCTGGAGGGCAGTGGCATGATTTGATTACAGTTCACCTTAACCTCAACCTTCTGGGCTCAGTCAATACTTCCGCCTCAGTCTCCCAAATAGCTGGGGCTACAGGCGAACACCACCATGCCTAGCTATTTTATTTTGTTTTGTAGAGATGAGGTCTTGCTATGTTACCTAAATCGGTCTTAAGCTCCTGGGTTCGAGTGATCCCCCTGCATTGACCTCCCAAAATACTAGGATTACAGGTGTGAGCCATTGCACCTGGCTAGTTTTTACAAGTGCACTTTAAGAACTCTATTACCAGGCAGTGGAGATAAACCTAGCATGTGACTATTTCTGCTATCTCATATACAAAAAAATCAACCTGTGAAATGTAAATATTTTAAACTAAACTTTACATTCAAAGAAGATTCTCCAAAGTACAATTGTACACTCAAAAAATTATTTTTTACTTTTTGAAGCATTTTCATTCATAATCAAATTGTGTGCAATCCACTCTTCTCACCCACCTATTTAACTTTGTGTTGAATGCTGCATCTAATAATTCATCCTCAAATCTCTGGACTTTAGAAATGCTTCTACCCAAACTCTCTGCTGTGACTCAGTATTCTCTGCCTCTCTTCTAGTCAAATGCCACTTAAGCAACATTGCTAGAAGAATTTAAAGGAAGTATTTTTTATTTTGTTTCTCCATTCACCATCCTAATTTCTTACCTCTAAGAATAAAACTTGTAGGGAAAATTATTTAGCCCCAATAAGAGGGCTCATGTTTCAGTATTGCCTATTGAAGAGGAAAAAGGGGACTTCTCACTTCACCCATCATTTTGGTTTCCACCTGTAACTTAACAATGTTTCATGAGCATATTTTATCGTGACCATAATCCTTGGGAGGAAATAACCTATTATTTTTGAAACAGAAGATTAAACCAGTTTCATTGCAAGTGTGGTTATAATGTTCTTAAAATATGAAGCAGATTTTATTGTGCTTCCATTATTTTATGACTAATACATCTGATCAAAAATCCATCTCCAGCTGGTATTTTTCCATCAGATGGAAATAGATTCGAAACCATGTCAGGACACTGGTAAGAGACGAGTGTTCTTCAACATGTCGAAAGCACACCTGAACTTTCAGCTTCATTGTTCAGACAGGAAATCACCCGATTTCCCCACATTTTATATTTTCTCTTTTTTCAAAGTATACATTAAAATTGGATTTTTAAAAACGGATATCACACAATCTAGCTTTCACAGATGACAAAGGCCTTGGGGGAAGTTAATGTTTTGCTATTATTAACTTATCAAGCAACCACAGTCTCAAGGCATTCTTTCAGGCAATAAACCATATTCCTTTTGTTGTTGGCTCACTCTTTATTTTTATGGCCCATTAACCCGTGCTGAATTAAAATCAAATTTGTATAAATGATATAATACCCATATAAATAGTCTTGCAAACTAGTTAGTCATTTGAATACCCAGTACACTGCAATGCCAAAATAAGATTATGAATCAAATGCATGAGTAGATTTGAAATGATTGATGGTCAAAAACATTCTTATTTTAAAAGGCTAGCCAAAAATGGGAGGAAAAAAATGTTTAAAACCGCTGAACAAGATAAATTTGGCAAGAACTTTAGAGAACGTTTCATTTCCATAGCAGAGCAGGAATTTTTGGCTGAATGAAACAGCCTGTGTTGGCAAAAGTGTAGGGACCATTTAGTGCTTCTTGTTTCTTGGTGTCTCTTTTTATCGGCCTTTCAAGGAGTTGAGGTTTCCTGGACTAATTTGTTCACTTCTTAGTACTAATGCCATCAAAATACACTAGTTTTCTTTATAAATCCATTCACCATCCTGAAAAAAGTGAAGACTAAGCAGGATTTTTAAATGGGAAAATTTCTGGATCCTAATGAGAGGTTTGGAGTTCAATGAACCACTAATTATCATGATTTGATCCACATTTTATTTTTTAAATCAGTTCTTATTTTTGAGAGAAGAATTTAACTAATTAATTTTCTCCTAAATAAAGAAGATGAAGTTCTCAGCTTTCCTGTGACTGTCCATAGAGATCCCTTGTGTTTCACCCCAACCATGACCACATGACTTTAGAAAGTGGTTAAAAATGCCACTTGAGACTGGGCTTGGTGGCTCATGTCTGTAATCCCAGCACTTTGGGAGGACAAGGAGAGAAGACTGCTTGAACGTAGGAATTTGAGACCAGTCTAGACATCATAGCAAGACCTTGTTTCTACAAAAGAGAAATAAATATATAAAAATTAGCCAGGGTTGGTGGCACATGCCTGTAGTCCCAGCAACGCTGGAGGCTGAAGCAGGAGGATCACCTGAACCCAGGAGGTCAAGGTTGCAGTGAACCATGCTAGAACCACTGCACTTCAGCCTGGGCAACAGAGAGAGATTCCGACTTGAAAAGAAAATGTTACTTGAGGTTCCCATAGTCGTGTGATAACATTGTCACTACGTAAAGAGTTTTCTCAGGGAGTTGACTCCTTCTTACTTTGGAGGGTGAGGAGAGGGTTCCTATGGAAATTGATGCATTTTGTCCCCAAGTATTTCTCCCAAGTGCTTCTGCAAGAAATTCTACCAAACCGAAATCTGTTTGGATTGAGATGCTACACTTTGATGTTCGAGGAGCTTGTGTGGTAGAAAGGGCCTTCGAATCAGGTACACTTTGTTCCAATCCTGACCCAACCATTTAATACATGGGTCCGCATACATCTTCTGTAAAATGAATATGATGCTACCTAACGCTAGGCTTATAGCAGAAGTTAAATGAGACAACACATACAATGCAGTTTAATGCTTGGACATCACAGAAGCTTAAAAATAGAGATGGTTATGCATAAAAGAACTGCAAATACAAAAAGACTGAGGTATTTAAATCTTCAGTTGGATTGGTTTAATCTGTTGCTCTTCTTTGGACTTCTGGCAAGATGAATTCAGCTAGGAACATAGAAATATGAGGAGCCATGAGTGGACTGCCTGAGCCCGCAGGTTCGTGACCCGCCTGGGTAAGTTGGCGAGACCTCATCTCTACAATAAATCAAAAATTAGCCGGGCATAGTAGTGCGCACCTGTAGTTCCAGCTACTTGGAAGGCTGAGGTGGCAAGACTGCCAGAGCCCAGCAGGTCGAGGGAAAGGAAGGAAGGAAGGAAGGAAGAAAGAAAGAAAGAAAGAAAGAAAGAAAGAAAGAAAGAAAGAAAGAAAGAAAGAAAGAAATAAGGAAAGAAATAAAGAAAGAAAAAGAAAGATGAGGAGCCCTGGTTCTCAATGCTTGCAGACCCAATGCCTCCCCTTTAAAATCGTAGTTTTGCAATACTCTATATTATATATTTATTCATTCTTTTTTTTTTACACTCGGACTAACAAGGAGAAGCCACTTATTATCTTGAAATAAAATACATAGGTAAAATTAGACACATCACATTTTGTAAATGCTCTAATTATAATATAAAAGTGAAACAAAAGCTGTGTGATTTTAAATAAAATGTTATATATTGCAGAGAGTAAAGGCTCAATGAAGCCATATTAGCCTAAAAGAAGTAAAGTAGTCATATGCTCATTCTTTGCTGTGTTCTGAATGTTTATGTGCCTACAAAGTTGATCTGTAAAATCGAATCTTCAATGTGTTTGTATTAAGTGGTGGGACCTATGGGATATGACCAGGTCATGAGAGTAAAGCCCTGTTAATGGGAGTTGTGAGTTTATAAAAGAGGCCTGAGAGAACTTGTTTGCTTCTTCTGCCATGTGAGGACTCAGCAACAAGGTGTCATCTATGAGGAACAGGCCCTCACCAGACACGGAATCTTCTGCCACCTTGATAGTGCACTTCCCAGCGTCCAGACCTGTGAGCAATAAATTCTGTTGTTTACAAAGTACTCAGTCTAAAGTATTTTGTTATAGCAGACTAAATGGACAAAAGGCAGGTGGCCCTAATAAGGGGAGTAAAGTCATGTTATAAAGGGATCACAGGAGGCAACGCCTGTGTTTCCTCCTGTTTTGGAAAGCAAGGCTGGAGTTCCCAAGAGTCTTCTGCACTAAGGGTCTTCCCTAGCCCAGCACTATCCTCCACTAGCAACAAGAAATATTTCAGTACCAACCACTAGAATTGTTCTCTGTCCAAGGAAATTGGAGACAGATATGAGTAATCTTCTGAGCTGCTTTGTCCTCTAATGAGTCTACTTTGAAGATCCAGAAAAGCAGCAAGATATTTTTTGCCTTTATCTAAATACTTTTTTGTTTTGTCTCTTTTAGTATTATTCTATCAAACCATTTCATTAATGACTCAGTCGGAAACTTGAAAGGTTATAATTGTTGGTATAAATATTTCAAACTATAGTATAATTACAGTGTTTGTGTTGTTAAAAAAATGAATCACACACAGTGTGTTGCTTCTTCCTATTTGACATGTGCCGTGTAACAATAATTGTACTGAGAGTATTACATGAGAGGTTTCATATGTGGAAATACCAACTCAAGGTTTATTTCTCTGTAACAGGGGCTCAATATCCTCAGTTATAAGATTAATATTACTTACTTTATTGCTCACAGGTCTGGAAACTGGGAAGTGCACTGTCAAGAAGATTCCATGTCTGGTGAAGGCCTGTTCCTCATAGATGACACCTTGCTGCTGAGTCCTCACATGGCAGAAGAAGCAAACAAGTTTTTTAAAAAGCCAAAAATTTTATCCAGATTATATATCCTGTTTTGTTTAAAGGTCAGAGCATTGGTTGTGTGTATCATAATGTGCATTTTAATCCATCGTAGCTCTCCAGAATGTACTTTCTGGAAATTGTGTCTTGACTGGCCTGTTTTCCCACCCACACTATCATACTGTGGCTCATCTATTTTTTACTTCTGCGTGTCTACACGTCTTAACAGGAGCTCTATAGAGAATGTGTATCAGGCATGTGTAATCTGCTGCCATACAGATCATGTGTTTTTGCCCCCTGTTCTTGAGGCCCCATGATTGCAAGAACTTGGTTGTCTTATTTATTCCTGTACAAGCAGCATCTAGAATATTTCTGGACTTGAACTAGGCACCCATAACTAGCTATGAAATAAACAAATGACAGGGAAAAATTTTCCAAACATATTTTTTTTCTCAACCTTACAAGCTAATTTACTTAGCTTTTAAAAATATAACAGCTTTATTGAGATATAAATCACATACCACACAATTCATGCATTTAAAATGTACAATAAAACATTCACAAAATTATGCAACCATTACAATTTTAGAACCTTTTTATTCACCCCTGCAAGAAACTCTGTACCCATTAGCAATCACTCTGCCATTTTCCCCAATAAATGTGTCTATTCTAGACAATTCATATAAATGGAGCCATATATGATTTTTGGTGGTTTGATTCTTTCACTTGGTATATAATAAGTTGAAGGTTTTTTTATGTTGTAGCATGTCAGTATCTCATTTATTTTTATGATTGAATAAAATTCCATTGTGTGAATATTCCACATTTTGGCTATCCATTCATCATTTGATGAAAATATTAGTTGTTTCCAATTTTTAGATATTTTAAATAATGAGGGTACGGATATTCATATATACATTTTTGTATGGACATAACTTTGTATGGACAAGAATATTCAGTTCTCTCTTCAGCAGAATTTTGGGCTCATGTAGTAATTCTTCAACATTTTTAAGATCTGTCAAAATGTTTTCCAAATGGATGCACTGTTTTAAAAGTATAAAAGCAGTATATGAAGATTCCAGTTTCTCCATATTCTCACCAACATTTGATGTTTTTCGTTTCTTAAAAATTGCAGTCATCTTGCTTTGTTGAAGTGGTTTCTCATTGTGATTTTGGTTGATACTTTCCAAGTGTCTAGTGATTTTCAGTCTTTTAATATGCTTATGGGTCATTTGTTTATCTTTTTTGGAGAAAGTTTTATTAAAATTCTTTGCTCATTTAAAAAATTGAGTTGTCTTTTTATTTTAAAGTTGTAAGAATTATTTATTCTAGATACTACATTCTTATCAGAGATAAGATTTGCAAATATTTTCTCCTATTCTGTATGTCTTTCTTACTTTCTTAATAGTGATCCTTGGAGTACAAGGATCTTCAATTTTGATGAGCTTCAGTTATCTATTTTGTCTGGTTGCCTGTGCTTTGCTGTCATATCTAAGAAATCATTGCCTAATCCAAGGATGCAAAGATATTTGCATATATTTTTTTTTACTAGTTTTACATTTTTAACTTCTGTTTATATGTCTTTGACCCATTTTAAGTTTTAAATACTGTGAAAGGTAGGGTTCAACTTCATTCTTTTGTATGTGAAAATTTAGTTGTTTTAGCAATGTTTATTGAAAAGTTTTTCTTTACCCACTGAATTGCCTTGGCACCCTTGTCAAAAATCAACTACTTTTTAATGTATAGGCTTATTTCCCTGCTCTCGATTACATTCTATAATCTATGTGTCTACCTGTATGCCAGGACCACACTGTCTTGAATACTATGGGTTTGTTACACATTTTGAAATTGTGAAGTGTGAATTTTACAATTTTGTTCTTCTTTTGAGACTGTTTTGACTACTCTGGGCCCCTTGCAATGCCCGTATGAATTTAAGAATCATCTTGTCAATTTCTGCATAAATGGCAACTGGGATTTTTATAAGGATTGTGTAATATCTATAGATCAACATGGGAAGTATTGCCATTTTAACACTACTAAGTTTTCCAGTCCATGAACATGGATGTATTTCCATTTATTTAGGGCTTTAATTTCTTTCAGTGATGTTTTATAGCTTTTAGTGTACATCTTATATTTTTCTTATTCAATGCATTTCAAAATTATAATCTTTAATACAATTATAAACTAAATTGCTTATTTCTAGAGTATGAAAATAATTTATTTCTATATGCTGATCTTGTAGTCTGCAATGTTGATGCACTTATTATCTTTTACAGATTATTTTATGGATTCCTTAAAATTTTCTATATACAAGATCATTTCATCTGAAAATATTTGATATTGTTTTACTTCTTTCTTTGTAATATGTGTGCCTTTTATTTCTTTTCTTTTCTTTTTCTTTTTGCCTAATTAACTTAGCTAAATCCTACAGAAAATGTGAAATAGAAGTAATGAGAGTGGTTATGTTTGTCATACTTTTGATTTTACATGGAAACCTTTTACTATTTCATCAGTAAGTATTATGATAACTAATACATTTTTGTAGATAAATATTGGCGGAGGCCATGACAATCCAGGACTCAGCGTGGGAACCAAATGAAGACACCCATCTGGAAGGCAAAGCCCAGAAGGGATCCGTGTGTGTGGCAAAGCCCCGCGGAAAGTCTTGAGGAAAGTTCTACATGAATGTCCTGTGACTCATGGTCGCCTATTTGTTCCCATTATATTGTTCAATAATAAAGCAGTTAATGCTTCACCATTGGCCATGCCTTAGGAAATGCAAATAGCAACCCAACGGGTCACAGTGACTCAACCAATTACTCCAAAACCTACCGTGACAAAGTGTACTTTTAACTGTTCTACTTTATGTTAAAACTATGGTATCAAGAAATGACAGAAACTGAGGTACTAACTAAGGCAAACACAGTTAAGCCATACAAACAACACCAGAGTAGCCACAAGTTTAAAGTTTTGAAACAATATTACAAACCCTTACCAACTGTTAGAGCAGGCCCCCATATAGGCTATAATATGAATGGTAGAATTTGGTGGGCACCTAGAGGAAAGAGTAGTATGCAAAACCTAGAATATAGTGAGAGGCTTGACCCTCCACTATACAGGTGCATATACAGGTGCATATGCATATACAGGTGCATATGATGATGATATGGTTAGAAGAGTCTGAATAGATGAAAGACATGTTAAGTAGAAAAACTTACCTTTATAGGAAAAAATAAAATGCAGTGGGCCCCCTTGGTGCCTGCTTTCTAAAACCCAAAGGTCAGCACTTAGTAAAAAGTAAAATGATTGGTATAAATAAATAAATATAGACACTACCTCATCACAGACAGCGACCTTTAAATTAAAACTACATAAAGGTTATATGTCTAACACCTTTATATCTATATAGACTATTTACCTTTATAAAGCATAAGTTTTACTTTCCACTTGCTAACCTTTTGACTAATATTAACTTTGCCCTTTTAATAAGTTACCACTTCCAAGAACAGCTAGTTTCTTATATGTAGACATTATTAAACCGTATAATTATCAGAATTGTAAAATCATTAGTACATCATACAATCGTTTCGATATGTTTTGATTGCTAATTTTTTCTTTTACAGTTAACTTTCTGCTAAGTGTGTGCCAAAAATTATGATATAAATAAATCAGCACTGGTGTGCTTCAGTGCCAGAGTGCCTGAAAAGAAACTCTGGTCACGACTCTTCCTTCTCTCGCCTTATCATGCCTCCTTCTTGGGTCCCCGTGAGTCCCCTGGAGCTGGCCTCCGGCAATATATCTTTATTTTGTCAGTTTGAAGAAATTCTCGTTTTGTTTCCAGTTTGTTGGATGTTTTTTACAATGAAAGAGTGGTCAACTTGATCACTTTTTTCCTGTATTTATTGAGATAATGATGTAGTTATTGTTCTTCTACCTATTAATATGGTGTGTTACATTAAATAATTTTTTTATGTTGAATTAATCTTGCATTTGAAAGGTAGATCCTACTTTTTCATGACACTTTTTTCTTTTATTACCCATTTAATAATTTGAGTCTTATTTCTTCTTACCCACCAATAGCTAAGCTAATGTTTGTGAATTTGTTGATATTAAAAAAAAATTTTGTTTTTGATAATTTTCTTTCTTGATTTTCTTTATTTTGCTTATTTATATTTAATAGCTATTATTTCTTTATTCTGCATACTTGGATTTAGTGGGAGCCTCCTTTTCTAATTTTTTAAGTTAAATGCTTAAGTTACTGATTTGGAACCTTCCTACTCTTTTGTATAGCTGCAAACATCTATAGATTTCCATCTAAGTATTTCTGTAGCTGCAGTCCATAAGTTTTGGTATTTTTAAAAATTTATCTCAAAATATTTTCTAAATTCTTTGGTTCACTGGTTATTTTGAGGTGTGTCATTCAATTTCTACATATTTGTAACTTTCCCATATATTATCTTATTGTTGATTTCTCATTTCATTCTATTGTGTTTGAAAAATTTACTTTATATGATTTTACTCTCTTAAAATGCATTGAGACTTATTTTATTGTCTAACATAGCATCTCTTCTTGAGATGTTCATGTGTACTAGAGAAGAACATGCCTTTTGTTGTTGTTTGATGAACTGTTTTACAAAATGCCTACTAGCTCTAGTTGGTTTATTGAGTTGTTCAAGTCCTTTATTTCCTTGTTGAACTTCCGACTAGTTCTATCCATTATTGAAAGTGAGGCACTGAAGTTTTCAAATATTATTGTTGAATTGCCTATCTCTCCCTTCAATTCTGACAGTTTTAAAAAATGTATTAATAATTTGAGTCTCTGCTGTTAGGTAACAATATGTTGTAATTGTTATGTCTTCATGATGGATTGATACTTTTATCATAAAATGTTTTTCATTTTCTCTGGGAACAATTTTTGTCTTCTCTGAAACATTTTCTCTGAAATAGTCATCATAGCCCTATTTTGGTTACTGTTTGAATGTTATACCTATTTCAATTCATTTACTTAAATTTATTGTTTGTCTAAATCTAAAGTGTTACTCTTTTAGACAACATAGGGTTGGATCACTTTTTGAAATCTATTATGCCAATCTCTGCCTTTTGATTAGAGTGTTTAGTACATTTACTTTTAGTGTTACTACTGATAAGGCAGAATTTACCTGTTCTCTGTATTTCTTATGCCTTTCCTGTTTGTTTGCTTCTCCATTACTTTTTTCTTTTATGTTAAATACATATTTTCTAGTGCATAATTTTAATTGTCTTGTCATTTCTTTTACTATTTTTTTTCAGTTACATTCTCAGTGATTGCCTTAAGACTAGAATTAGAATCCTAATTTAAAGCAATCTAATTCTGACTATTACCAACTTAATTCCAATAGTCCACATAAACAGTACAAGAAGGTCTGTTTCTGTTTTTGTTCTTGCAATTTGGAAGCACATAAGTTGTTGATGTTAATAAATTCCTTGACAATTTTTTCAAAAAAACATTTTTCAGTTTTAGAATTAGGTGCAATATGTGAAAGTTTATAATTTAGCCTTTTATGTAAAATAATTTTTGTTTGCTTCAGGCCATTTTATAATTCAAAGTGAATACATTTAGATTAGTATTAAAATAATTTTATGATTGGTCTCAGTGGCTCAGCCTGTAATCCCAGCACTTTGTGAGGCCAAGATAAGTGGATTACCTGACCCCGCGGGTTTGAGACCAGCCTGGGCAACTTGGTGAAACCTAGTCTCTACAATAAACCAAAAATTAGCTGGACATGGTAGCGCTCACCTGTACTTCCAGCTACTTGGATCACTGAGGCAGAAGGATCACCAGGGCCCATCAGATCAATGCTGGTATGGTTGTGAGCATGCCACTGCACTCCAGCCTGTGTGACAGAGTGACACTCCAACTCAAAAAAAATTTTTTGTATAACCTTTATTTAGAAATTTCTTAATGATGCACTAGCTTGTTACTTTAAAAAATACTGTTTTAATATCACTTATATTCATACTTCTCAAATACAGAATGCTTATTTAACTTTAGAGTTCCCTATTTACTAGCTCTTCAATTAGATATTTACCGAGAATGAATTCATTTTGCACTTCAAGTTGACTTTTTACCCAATATATTTACTTGAACTTGTGCATACCTAAATCATTTTGTGCATTACAATGTAAACTTTTAAAAGATACCGCATATCTATGAAGCAATTTTAAAAATTTTAATTGGTAAATTTAAGTTTATAATATAGAGCATGTAGGTGATAATAAATTGCCTACATTTATGTTTATTTAAATGCATCAAAGATCTTGACTTATTAAATTCAGGACATTTAATTAGAGCCAGAATAGCTTTCATTTAGATAACATTCTTAAAGAACATGTACATACAAACAAACACATGTATTGATACTAGCTTATGATTTATAAATCCTCATTCAAAAGTGAATTTTAATGAACAATTCTACAATATGTATCTTCTCTGACACGAGCAAGGAAGAAGATCACTGTGAAGAAACACAGAGAAGAATGGAACTGATGTACAATGAGTCTTTCTTAGGATTATACATATGAGGAAGGCTCTGAATAATATCTTGAAATTATGTAATACCTGAATAACTGAGGTCTTAAGGTGCAAAGCCTAATATTGGGGAACATGTAAGACTTGTCTTAAATACTTAAAGAACTGTCATTTGAAAGTGAAGTGATTAGGCAATGCAGACATTTTCCCATCATAGATAGTTAAGAAGATGGGTGTAAGCTACAAAAGAGTAAATTTCAGGTAACCAGAAAAGAGAATATTCAATGGTTAGATATTTACAAGGATCAAAGAGGTGGTGAGTTGCTTGTCATTGTCATTTTCATGTACGGACTGGTTATACACTTGGAGGAGATTTGTAAAGAAAGCTCATAGAGTATACCAGGTTAGTATTTGAACTAACCCCTTGACATTCAGCATCCCTCCAAAAGCTGGCTCATCATGATTCTGTGAGACAAAGTACCACAGATTATTAACCTCTAAAGCTAATTGCGACACTGGCTCTAAGAAACAAATCTCAGAGAAGGTGAGAGAATATAAGGTGGCTCTGATCGAATAACGGGGATAAGCATTTGTAGAGGCATTGGGAGGATAGTCACGGTTGTGAGAATGTTCCGAGGAGATCAGCAGAGAAGGATAAAATCATCAAATATAAGTCAGAGGGCAGTTTTACCAAACGAGGTTTCATGTAGAATTGGATAAAAAGTGGACTTGAGGTACAGCGTGATGCAAGGTATAGAAGGAAAGGAGATTTTGTCAATAGAGAAATACTAGACTAGTGTTCTGTATTATTCTATTTTCAATAAGAGACTTGAACTAAGTGGTAAAATGTCAGGAAGCCTGGTACCAGGTAATGCTTAGGTTCACAGCAGGCCAAAATATGTGGCCCAGCAGGAATAGAGAGCACCAGTTTCTAGGAAATAGGAAGCTATGCATGCAGTTGGCATCAAGGGACAGCACCCTGGCCACCTGGAGAGACTGGTAAGAGTAAAGAAACACCCAAATCTCAAAACATGATGTATTCTTAGCAAGTAAGATATGACCTAAGATCAGATACCACATACAAAAGATCCCAAGGAACAGGCAAAAGTCCCATAATCCAAGCTAAAATATTAGATGAGAGTGGCACCAACAGTCACTGGATTGTTCTGAATTTTAGAACACTAACCTGAGATCCCTTAAACTTTTTTCCGTCCTGGGAAGATTGGACTCAGAACCTGGGTTAAAGATGGATTAGAAATGGAAGTTAAGGGGTCCGAAGACATCAAACAACAGCAGATACATTTTAACTTGCATGCTTCCTCTGATCAGTTGTTAATGGCTACCTGGAACATGATACTGAGAAGATTTGAGAAGATGTTTTACTACTCAGCATGAAGTCATGCTACAACCATGTGATTGTGCCAGCCAGAGTCACGGGACAGAGGGCAATACACACATCTCACGTTTGTTATTTACGTACAAGACCATTCTGAACTAGGGATAAGGCTCCAGAATGAACTAAAGGCAGCATCTTGATTACCAGGTTGAAAGATCATAATTTTGCATGAGAACTAAGGGAAATCACTGGGAGGCTATGGCCAACAGAGATGTACACTCCTGGTGTTGAACTGGGTTAACTGAACAGGTCTGCAAAGAAGATAGGTTAATTAGAATAACAGCAATTCTTCAACATCTGCGTTTGTGGCTCTCAGTTTTCACCCCAGTGTGAGAAATGGGATTCGGTGCCCTCATGCTAAATTTTCTGTGCAGTGAATTGTAAAAGCAATTGCCAATAAGAATAATTTCATGTACACATAATCCCCTGTGCAGCGTGCTGCAAATTTATGCATAATCTTCTCCAGCAAATATGAGGAAACTCAGCTGCAGTGCCAAAATGACAGGATGATTTATATATAAAATTGAAATTCACATTAAAATTCTTCTATTTGATCTTCTGCTCTGGTATCTGAAGGAGAGAATGAGAGATATTTAAAAAAATGACCCTACCTAAAGTATGACACACAGGCAGGAGATTAGCACCACTGCCTATGCAAAGTAGAATGTATGTGTTGCATGCAAACATATGGAATAAAGATAATAAAGAAATGACACCAAAACTAATGTGGAAACAAAACAAAAATTGCAGAATTTCAAGATGAAAATTCAAAAAGTATTCGACTGCAAACCCATTTTACAGATGAAGAAAAATGAGACCTGAAGAACTGTGGAGACCTAAAGTTTCTTTACCGGGGCAGAAACAGAACTTGATATTAGATCTGTGAAGCGCAAAGCACATAAGCCTTGCGTCTCACCATGATTATTTTTAGTTTACTGTTTCTGAGTACTATCATCATCCTCTGGCTTCTAAGATCACAAATCCTAAAAAGTCTTTTTGTTGATTGTGCTCTCCCTTGAGTCTTCCTCCCTGACTTCTTTCTCACTTCATCTCAGGCGTCTCCTGTTCCTGATCTAACTTTTTGGATGTGTCTTCTTTCTTCTTCATTTACGCTTAAATTCCTCAAACATATTTTTATAAGAACATTTTCATTAGCTTGGTGGCTATTATATTTTTTCCTGTTTGTTTTAAACCACGATCAGATTTAAGTTCATAAAACACACTTTCTACTGCTCCCAAGATTGAAAGCCTTCAATTTCAAGTTTGCTCATGAGTCAGGTTCAAGGACTTTATTAGCATTCAAGGATGGCATGGCACTACTGAGCCCCAACTCCTAACCTACTCCCAGAGAAAATCACTGCCTTGATGCTTCTATAGCATATGATACACAATTATAGATAATATATGTATATGCAGGCACATGTAATGCACATATGTACACACACATGCACATGTTTTTAAGGATGCTCATGTACATCCTTAAGAACATGTATGTGTTTTTGAGAGTACACTCACTCCACTGAAGTTCATTGCTTGCACTCTAGTTTCTTCCCAGAAGGACATGTCTACCCTGACTCACCTGTGTGCCTCAACTTCTTGATTGCTTCATTATCAGAGCTCAGGCATTCAGTGAGTAAATGAATCTCCCCTCCCACTTTGTAGGTCCCACCAACTTTTCACACAAACTTTTCCATTTTTCCTGGATTCATCTAGTCTAGCTTCCAAAATAGATATTGTACTGTCCTTCATCTATACATGTTTCCCCACCAAGCTCTTGCCTTTTCCTTGTGAAATGGGATTTTCAAAATGGCTTCGCTCTGGTTCAGAGCTCTAAAGCAGAGTGTGGAAGCACTTCACAGGACCACCTGCACGACCTGCACCCTTGCTTTGGGCCAACTGCCAGGACCACAATATCCCAGAAAACATGTAAATTTTGCCAGTGCTGCAACTCCTGAATAGAGAGAACTGGTGAACTATGGACTCAGGTACTAAGCTAGCCGCTTCCACCAATTCTTTCAAAACAACTTGCATAATCACCCTCAGCTTCCTTTTTAAAATTCTCCAAATTATAAAAGTTGGCTTCTAAGCAGAATCTGTCTCCCAAATTGCAATTCGTAGGACCGCAATAGACATTGTCTTACTGCTCTGCCGTCTGCTTTTTCACTTTTTCTTGGTTGGCGCATCCCTTCAAGGCCATCAGAATAGGTTATTTTCTATCATTTTAATTTCTACCCATTCCACTCAAATATTACTTCCTTTATGCATCCTTCCTTGATCATTGCAATTGAAAAACATCTTTATTACTTCAGACTTCCTACCATTTAAGACTTGCAGTACAAGGCACTTAAATACCTCAAAGACCCTGTGTTATAATTATTTGTTTGCATGTTCTGTTTTCTTGTTTGAGAGTACCACAGGGGTGGTGGTTGTTTTTCTTCCAATACTTGTATTTCCTACAGCAGTTAATGCCAAATAAAAGAGCAAATATAGAATGCTTGTTCAAGACACAGCACTGACTATATTACTTAGTAAAAATAATGACAAAAATGGCATTACTTAAAAGAAATGATATTATTATCAAACTGAAACTGTGAGAAATTTCTGAAAAGTAGGAAAAAACCCCTCAAATGTAGATATAAAATAGTGAATATTTTAGAACTCCATTCTGAAATGCTAACATTTATTTCAATTCTTTTTTCTTGATTATTTTATTTATTTTTTCATTGTATTTTTTATTATTTATTTTATTAATTTATTTTGATAGCTGCAGGGGCTACAAATGCAGGTTTGTTACATGGAAATACTGTACAATGGTGAAATCTGAGTTTTTAGTATAACTATGACCTGAAAAGCACACATTGTACCCATTAGTTAATTTCTCATCCCTCAACCCACTTAAATTTTCTCTTAAAAAATAAGAGCAAGTATTAAACAAACCTGAGACTTCTCATTAGCAGAATCTAATGTTTGACAACAGAGGAAAAACAAAGATGAACAGGAAAATCACATTAGCCTTCAAGCATGAGGCAAAGTAAGGTGTGTTCCAATATAAACAAGCTCAGAAAGTTTATTTGGTCCTGGACCTTTTTTAAAACTGTAAACAATTTTTAAAAAGTCAAAGAAACAAATCAAAAATGGAATCTGAGAAATAAGTGGACGTCAGCTTCTAGAAAGATGGAACTAACTTATGATTGGAAAGAAAAAGTAAATCTCAGACTAACTCCTTTACTGCTGGAGTAGAAATAATCATTTAAAATGAACATGAAGACTGAGGGATACGTAAAGACATCTTCAAGAAGAAAATAGATAGCATCACACAAAATGAGTGATTATTCTTTCTGTCAAGTAAAAAGGAAGGCAATTATAAAGCGAGGTTAAAAAAAATGAAGAAGATGAAAATAAATCATGGTCCCAAAATGAAATTTTGACATAATTTTTTTAGCAATTGATGAAGTTTAAAGAGCGGTGCCTTTGAAATAACAAAGTCAAACAAATATTGTTCAGGTAATTCTGAGGAAAAGAGAAAGCTAACTGATATTCTCAATACAGGGATAATCACTTTGAATTTATGATCGCCACAAACTATAATTACTTTACCATGATTTTCTTTTCTAGAAGGTGATTTATCACTTTTTCTATAATGACCCACCTTCTAAAGTTTTTGAAAAATTTTAACTTTGTAGTGATCTTTAAGAATATATATATATATATATAGTTGAAAGAAAATTTTTATTCTAACTTTAACAAGTTCTTCAATTTTATTTGTTTCTTTTTTTCAATACATTCGAGCAAAGTCAAATATAATACTTTAAAATATGAACAGTTGTTTTCTCATGATTATTATTTACTTCACTTTCCCAAATTTTGTAGTACAAGTATGTATTATTTTTAAAATGAAAGTGCAAAATATCATTTTAAGCAAATACATGTATTGAAAGTCCCAAACAATTATCTTTAATGCTCTCATTTAAGATATTGTAACCCAACTCCAGAAACAGCTTAGAACTTAAGATAGAGATGAAGTGGTTTCTCAGCTTATTATGATGTTTTTTCTCACTTTTTAAAATAAAAAATAAAATTGACTAGGTGCAGTGACAAGTACCTGTAGTCTCAGCTACTTGGGAAGCTGAGGCAGGAGGATCATTTGAGCTCAAGAGTTTGAGACCAGTCTGGATAATTTAGCAGGGCCCCATCTCTTAAACAGAAAGGAAAAAAGAGAGAAAGAAAGAAGGAAAGACAGAGAAATCAAATCATCTTATTTATGTTGAATTTAAAATTTTGTCACTTCTGAGTAAATTAAGCAAATATTAATATTTAATTCCAGATGTTTTCTTTGTATTTAAAAATACTTCAAAAATTTTAATGAAAGCCGTTAAGATTCAATAAGAAAAAATTTGCTCCAAAGGCAACGGTGAAATCTCTTTTTATTTGACTGATTAAAGATGAAAACATTCAAAAAGACCAACCTATAGTGAAGTGTACTTAGGACCATAAGAAGCAAAACTCAAGATGTGGAATGGTCAGAGGAACCTGGGTTGGACTAGGTAAATGAGAAGAGGGTGTGTGGATTTGACTTCTGTTATACCTTACTGGAATGTGATGGTACCAGGAATCAGTGTCTAGTGGGAAGGAGGAGACCAACAGAACTGTACAGAACTGGCTGGGACCAGGGCTGCAGACCTGGTCCTACTCTAGGGTAACCAAATTCAAGTTTGAGTAAAGGGAGTTGCAGGTCAAGGTTAGTAGCCAAAACAGGAAATGTAGGCTTTGGAGTCAGAGAGATTTAGGATGAAATCTAGCAGTGCAATAATACAACCAAATTGTTTAATCTCTTCAAACTTTCTTTTCTATCTTTCAAATGGTAATAACAATTTTACATAAACGTACTTCATACACTTGTTAGGAGATCAAAAGTGATTTGTGTAAAACATGTAGCATAGTGCTTGCACATAGCGTGTACTCAATACATTAGTTATCATCACCTTCTTCTGTTGCCCATAGATATTAGTGAGATCCACTCTGGTAGGTATTTCAAGTAGCTGGCAATGTCTGGGCAGGTGGAATTACTGTGACCCCAAGGGAATTTAAAGATGGGTAGAGATTTAGAGAAGAGTTTTGGTACTGATAGGCAGAACTGAATTGCTGAACAGATAGTCCCACAAAATTAATTGGTATGAAATCGATGAGCACAGGAATTGCTATTAAAAGGTTGGGGCGTCTTCAGCCCCAGAGTTCCTGGGTTCACTCCAGACATACAGGTTACTAGGCATATTTGAAGGAAGCCAGTTTTTTTCAGACCTCTGTCTGCTTGGGACAGAACTGAGTCTCATAATGTCACCCCAGGGTTTATGAAATTCACCTTCAAATTCAGTTGAACTGAACTTGTAAGTAATAGTTCTCAACTGGACATTTGAATAATCATTGATAAAGTCTTAAAATATGTACTCCTACCGGGTCCCACTTTCTATTCTTTTTATTTAATTGGTCTAATGTGTAGCCGTGATTGAAGACCACCGAACTAAATTTATTAGTGTCTACAACTAAACAGAATTGAAAAAGTTAGGGCTGCAAATTAATTCCTTAGTTATATAGAGATGCTACCAACCACTTTCTCTTGACTCTCATTCTAGAAATAATTGTCTTGGGTCCAATTTAACTTAGCCACTGTTAACACATTCCACAGCTTAAAGGTGATGTGATAACTCTTTAAGCTAGGAAATTCCCTATAAAACACCCTCTTGAATACATTCTTGAAGACGATACCTATACAAAGATATGGGAAAAGTCTAACGTTATGTCGACAAGTAAACATGATGTTAGGATCACATCTGTATTTAAATACACTTCATATATATTTATACGTAAACAATCTCCCTCAGCATTTTGCTTGTCTACACAGGTGCTCCCAGATAAGCTGAGATATTATTCAAGCCTTGTGCATGGGTATTCTTGCCTGAGCTTTCAGTAAGGGCAGACTTCACCCCACTGCTGGCACTCCTGTAGCTAATAGAGTCTCTGTTTTCAGATTTATTGTTATTCCACTCTAACACACATATATGGATTGATGAACTTATTAATTTATTTGCTCATTTATTTCATTCAGCTTTCCAGTAAAGATTAAGTCAAGATGGCTTCCAACCCACAAGCATGGCCTCTGCTTCCCACACCTTCTTCTGCAAGTGTATCCCTGCGCTCCAATCTAGGCGGAGGTGGCCATGAGTGGCATGTCGGTTTGCCTGTAAATACCCGGAGTCAGTGTGCTGCGGTTTACTCATCACCCCATATGGCCCATTGACAGCCGATAGCAACTTTGCTTATCATTACAGTTGGGTGGTTGACAGATGACAGATGCCAGTTGGAGATGGCTCTCTCACACACAGCCGACCAATCACCAGGCACTCCCCAAAGGTGGGGACAAGATCCTAACCAACAGATGGCTCAGCCTGCCTTGATTAGTCAGTAATTAAACATTTTGGCTAGAAATCTTCTTTTTTAGGTTTCCATTAAGAAGTTGTCACTCAATCCCATATGCACTGATTTTCTCCATCTTCAGACATTCTTTCACTGCTATTCAAGCACTTAACAGAAGTTCATGTAGGTACATTTTTAGAGATTCTGATATAAAAAAAAAAAAACCCAGAAAATCAAAAGATGAAGCTACCAGCGCTCAATGCATGGCAGAGAAATAAGTGAATTATAGATAGCCGCTTTCTAAAACCCAGAAGTGGTTTTCAAAGAAGACATTGCTTCCGTTTAAAAAAAAAAAAAAATCCCCAAAGTGGTTTATTACAGCTTTTTCCACATGGCTGCTGATGCTTATGTTTCAAGAATATTGTGCTTTATCCCAACTGAGGCTCTCCATCTGATATTTCTGTAAAAAAGTCTCACGTAATTTAGACAAAGGAATGAGGTGTCAGATTGACTCTTATAAACTCACTGCAGAGCACAGGCCTGCATTCGAAGTAACGCCTTCATTCATATGGAAAAGAACCAGCTTTGTTGGGGATACTTTTCATCTGAACACTTCTTCTAAAATCATTTCTAGGGATTTTCTCCTTTGTGGTTAATTTTTCCACTTCCCAGAATTTTTCTTGTGGCAGATTCTTCTATTTCACACAGATTAAAGAAAAAATTAATTCCATATATGTACCTAATGGAGGAATACAATGCATTATTAAAAAGGCCATAATATATTTTGACACAAAAATATGAAAGGTACTATTAAAGTCTTGTTTATTTTGTTCTTGTCTCCTAGTAAAAGAACTAATTTCCCCAACACAAATAGAAACACTTTTAAAAAATCATGTTGAGTAGAGGTTTTCCTAAGAGAAAGACAAATATCTCTTCAAAAATCTGAGTATCTTTGTCTCAGTGAGTGTTTTAGAGAAAGGGGGAAAAATAATTTATATATAAATATGTATATGTATATTTAAAATAAATTCAGGGCTGAGTACAGTGGCTTTTGCCTGTAACTCCAGCACTTTGAGAGGTCAAGACAGGAGAATCACTTGAGCCCAGGAGTTCAGCCTGGGCAACATAGAAAGACCTCAGCTCTACAGAAAAAAATACAAAAAATTAGCTGGGTGTGGTGACACATGCTTGCAGTTCTAGCTACTTGAGAGGTTGAAGAGGCTTACTTGAGCCTAAGAGGTCAGGGCTGTGATGAGCCATAATCATGCCACTGCACTCCAGCCTGGGCAATAGAGGGAGACTCTGTCTCAAAAAAATAAAATAAAATAAATAAATTCATATCCATGATTTACTGAAGGAAAAATCTACATATTAAATTATTTTAAATGTGCTTGCTTTCATCAAACCCTACGTGTTACAGAAATTAAATTCAGTTTATGGTGTATTTCTTTTTCTTAAAGAAACACAAAAACACAAAAGACCATGGTCAATAAAAACACACCTCGGAATTGGATTGTACTGTGTATCTGCTGCTTCTTCATGGTATTCATAGTGACCACATAGCTCATGAACGCAGCTGCCCACACTTCATTTATCCTTGACCTGTTAGAGCTTCATAGTTTCCATAAGTCATTACCATGTGTTGGGAAGGTATGCACTAACGATCTCTCAATCGGTGATTCATGGACAAGACAGGGTAACATATAACTTCAAAAATTTATAACATTCTAAGTCAGAGAATAATACTGGGACTTGTTAATGTGTTATGTGTTATTGGTACAATTGCTTGTTATGTTTCCTTTGGAGTTGTTCTCATCCAAAATACTTCAATTTACTCAAGAGTTCTCACCTTTGGGCTAGTCTTAGAAGACTTCTGGAATGGATGCACCTCACTTCAGTAACGCTTTGTGTAATTCATATATTTGCAGTCCACATTCTTGAAAAGCAAGTTGTTAGACATCATACTGAAAAAGAATGTATAATATTTTTATGCTCTGTATTTAACTTTATCTTTGAATGTTTTCACTTAACAAAATTTTCACTTGTAAAAGCCCATAGAATTAATTTATAACATTGAGGCTAAATATGAATAAATAATTTCAACATGCTGATTCTTTATGGGTACTCTTCTCACTCTAATCTGCAGCTGTAGGCTCTTGTGAGGCAACAAAGCCAGAAAACGTAGACCAGATCCAGGCTTGGCGACTTTTTAGTCGTACAGCTGACTCTATCTATTGTCTAACTGTTCCAAAGAGCAAATCCTGAGGCATAGTTTCCTGTGCAAGTGACTTATTGGAAAGTGCTCTCAAGAGTCTGGAACACAAGACAAAGAAAGGTAAAAGCCAAGCCAGGGTGAGATTTCAGATGAAGACCCAGTAAGATTCTGCACGGGCCTCCGGAGTATAGCATGCCTGACCTCAGGGCAATGTATCAGGTGTTTCTACTTTTACATCAGTCATTGGCCTGGAGCTAGTGGGGGGTGGTGGACCAGGTGGCTTGAACTCCCAAGTCCTTTTGCTCCCTTTACCAGTCAGACAGCTGATGCACTGCCCAAGAACAGATTCTGAAAGTGGCTGCCGCAGGCAGATAACAGAAGTTGAAGGGAGGATGTATACATGCACAGAGTTGGTAGAAGGCCTAGATCTCATGTTACCTGGGGTTGGCCAGTGGGTGCTAATTCTGCCTGCTACAATAACCTTGGAAAAATTACTCACACTCTCAGAAGATCGCCCTACTTACCTGTAATTAAAAAGATGTGTGAGGGAGGGATAGATACAACATAACCCTACTGGAAAGTTGGGAGGATTAGAAGACATAATATAAGAAGTGTCTGGTACAGTATCCTAAATGTACTAGTCAATCAGCAGTTGTTGCTTTCTCTTCTTGGTTATGTGTACACATCATTTTCCTGCTTAGGAACATACACTGCTCCTTGTTTCCTACAGGAAAAAAAAATGCCTTATTTTGTCATGTGAGGTAAGGTACCAGTGTGAATGCAAGATTTGAACCAATGTATACTGATTCATAGGTCAAAACAGTGTAATCCGAAGGTGTTGGAATTCATGAAGTCAACACACCCTCTGAAATTGTGTGGGAAACACAGAAAGCATGTTTTTCTAGAAAAAGACCCCGTTGCTTGGAGACGCAGGATTGTGTCTGAGTCCAAGTTCCATCTCAGTCATTACTTGCTGGTGACCTTGGGCAAACCTTATTTAAACTACTTGCACATCACTTTTGTCATCTGTTATAAAGTTGCAGTGGCTCATACCTGTAATCTCAGCACTTTGGGAGGTCGAGGTGGGATGATCACTGGAGTCTAGGAGTTCAAGTCCAGCTTGGGCAACATAGCAAGACCCTGTCTCCACAGAAAAAAAAAATAGCCAAGTGTGGTGGTACACACCTGTAGTTCCAGCTACTCAGGAGGCTGAGGCAGAAGGATTGCCTGAGCCCAGGGGGTCTAGGCTGAGCCATGATCATGCCTCTGCCCTCCAACCTGGGTGACGAAGTGAGACTCTGACTCAAAAAAATAAATAAATAGAGAGATAGCCACCATACTACCTCACAGGGTTGTTGTGAGGATTAAATTAGCTAATATATGAAAAACACGTATGAGAAAGACAGTATATGACAAACTAAATTGTATGTGCGTATTACTATTTATCATACTACTGTTATTATTGTTGTTATCATTACAGTAGTAACATCATCATCATTTCATCCTTCACAGAAAGGGGTCGGTATAAATAATGAGATGATAAAGGTAAGATCCATGGACATTTCAAAAGCTTTTGATTCACTAAATGACACTGTTGGACACTGCTAAACACTGTTTGGGAATTGCTACCCCACAAGACATTTACCACTCTAAGAAAGTTGATTTAACTTCTGTCTTCGCCACGCAATCCTGCATCTATACCTCTGCTTCTGCACAAATTTCTTCCTGATGTTCCCTCTCCCCACAACTCACTCATAACCATCCTTTGAGGGCCAACTCTTCCATCCACCCTCTCAAAGTCTCCGGCCTCTAGCAGTCTGGCTGATCCTCTGAATCTCCACTTCACTGACAGTGTATTTAGTCAGTTAAAAGTCATTCAACACTCTTTGGGCTACCATCAGAGTTCCCCATTTTTTTTTTTTGTCTCTTCCCTCTTAAAAAATCATAAGTATTATAGGATGCAAGGCCTTACTTGTATAACTTGATGTTCTATTCATCAACAGTCTTATGGGATAAGTAAATCTTAAGCACTCAAAGTAGACACTTGGATATCATGTGTTAAATGCATCATTCTAATGCAGTTCAACCTTGTTGCCAAGGTAACTACCAAACAGAGTGAGTCAGTCACATAGTAGGTGCTCCATAAATATGGACCGGGTAGATAAATAAAGCAGTGCTGAAGTTTTACTTTAATAACAGTTTGGGGTTGGTACCAACAATTGATGAATTTTGTGGTTAATGTTGAAATTTTAAAGCAGAAAGTAAGAGAGTGGACTTTTTCAAACACTGCCAGTTTTGAAGTAGCCAGGGTTGTCACTGACTATTGCAAGCCATTGCAGGGCACTAAAATTCGCTGTTGCTGTGAGGCTGGTTAATGATATCTCGTTAGTGACAGAATATAATGAGATGATAAGGGCAAGATTCATTGACCTTTCAAAGGCTTTTGATTTACTAAATGACACTGTTGGATAAGCTAATTAAATTTGGCTTTTTCTCCTGCAGTGATAGTTGGGTTCTGATCTCATTTGATTAGTAAGAAAAATCAGAGGCTGTTTTAGGGCTATCAGCCTGATTTATTACTACTTCTATCTGATGGTGCCTTAGGGCTCAATAAGTGATTGTTTTATTTTATTTATTTTAAAATTATCTTTCTGATGCTAGAGATAATCCAGGAATTCACTTATAGAGCAATGATAATTCCACTTCAAATAATGTTTCTCTTACTGTACCAGAACTTAATATGCTTTCCTTTTGAGTCACTACACTCACCAACAAGGGAGATTCTGAAAGATAAGCTAACTGGTGGTGAAAAATTTGCTTGGTGGCAAACTCCCTTAATACACATAAAGGCACACAAATCTGAATCTCAGAAAAACAGAAAAGCACACGGTGTGGTAGTGCCTTAGTGAGCAAGTCTACTTAATTGTCAGTTTCCAGGGGATTTGCTGCTTGTTCATGTCTTTCTATTTCAATGATAAAAACTTGGTATTTTTCTCCATAAATTCTAGCTTGGTTCTGCTAAACCAAGTCCTACATTAAACTACAGACTTTTCAGTAATAGGAAAAAAAATCAGCTCCATCTATATTTTAGACTGAGGCATAGATTTTAAAATATTTGATACCTATAAAAAGCTTTTAATTCTATTCTTGCTAGAATGTGAATGTTAATTCTATTCTTCATTGCAGTGAAATGTAAAGAATTTAAAGTAGCACTCTGTAAACGAAAATGAGTTTATTTTTTAGAACTTGAGAGTGTAGATTTATTTTCCTTAGACTGTCAAAAACACACCTGTAAATAGTCATTCCAATAAATCATAATTCACAGCTAGAACTTATGAGAATAATAAATTGGGCTTCTGACCTTTTATTATATAATAGAGAATAGCACAGAGTCAAAAGCTCCTATTAGCCAGATAAACCTTTTTTATGACCCCACAGTCATTCTTCTTCTGGAAATTTACCCAAGAGAAATTAAAGTGCAACTTCATAGAAAGTGTAACTTCAGAGTAAATTCATCTGTATTAGTCCTAAACTGTGAAAAACTCAAATGTTTACCTACGGTAATCTCCCTCCTGAGAATATACATAGAGGAACTCAAATCATTCTACAAAAAAGATACCTGCACACACGTTTGTTGCAGCTCTAATCACAATAGCAAAAACATGGAACCAATCATGTTACCCATCAAAAGGGGACTGAATATTTTAAAATGTGGTACATACACACAATGGAATATTATACAGCCATAAAGGACAAACATATGGAATTCGCAGCAACTTGGATGGTTTTGGAGTCTATAATACTCAGTGATCTATCACAGAAACAAAGAACTGAGTACCACATGTTCTCATTCATAAGCAAACCCTGAACGTTTATCATAATACTTTAAGAAAGGGATTAGCAGTAGCCGGAAACTGCCGGGGTGAGGGAAGGGGAGGCTCATAACATCACTGAGGATACCTGATCTCAAACCAGGCAAAGTGGGGACCAAAGGGAGGTCCAAACGTTACCTGTATCATGACCATTTGTATATGTAATCCTGAATTGTCCCCTACATCTTTAAAATAAAAAAATTAAAAATTTTAAAAAATTGTGGTCTATACACGATTCAGCAATTAAGAAACGAATGATTGATACATGCAACAACATTGATGACTCTCAACATTATTGTGTTGAATAAAAGAAGTCAGCAAATAAAGTATATACTGTATTATTTTATTTATATAAAGTTTTTAAAAATGCAAAGCAATCTTTAGACAGAAAGCAGGTTGGTCATTGCCTGAAAAACAGGTGTGGGCAATGGATGGGGACAGGGATGAAGAGTAGTGAGTGTTTTAGTCAGGGTTTTCCGGGGAAACAGATTGAACAGGATGTGTGTGTGCTCGTGTGTAGACACATGGAAAGGAGCGGGGTGGGGTGGGGTGGGGACTAGAAATTGGCTCACTAGACTGTAAAGGTACAAGCTCAAAATCTGCAGGGAAGGCCGGGAGCCTGGAGACCCAGGCAGGAGTCGCAGTGCAAGTCTCAGGCAATCTGCTGGCAGAATTCTTTCTTGCTTGGGGAAAGTCAGTCTTTGTTCTCTTAAGGCCTTCAACTGATTGGATGAGGCCCACCCATACAATGGAAGGAAATCTGTTTTACACAAAGTCTATTGATTTAAATGTTCTCCCATCCAAAGAACATCTTCACAGAAACACTCAGAATAATGACTGACCAAATATCTGGGCATGATACTTCTGGGCAGTCGAGTTGACACAAAATTATTGTTTTTTTTTTTTTTAATTGCAGTTTTTTAAAAAAATATGTGGGGTACAAGTCAAGGTTAGGTATATAAATGTTCATTATGCAGGCACCCCTGTTGATGAGGTGTGCCCCTTTTCCTGGCAGTTTCCCACTGCTGCCAATCCCGCCCTCACCACTGGCAGTTTCCCACTACTGCCAATCTCTTTCTTATAGTATTACAATAGTTGTTCAAGTTCTGCTTATGAGGGAGAACATGTGATCCTTTATTCTTTGTTGACACAGAATTATTATTTTTAATAATAATAATTGGTGTAATAATTTCACAGGTGCATACACAAGTTAAAGCTCATCAACCTGTGCACTTTACATATGCACAGTTTATTGTCAACTATATCGTGATATTTAAAATATTCAAAAATTGCTAAAAGAATTGATATTTAGCATTCTTAACACCAAAACATAATCAATTGGTAAGGTGATGAATATGTTAATTGGCCTGAATGAAGCTTTCTACAGTATATACAGAGACGCAAACATCATATGTGCCCCACTCAAGATATACAATTAATTGTCAATTAAAATAAATGCATATAACCACTAGTACACAAGAAGAAGCAAAATCAATCTTATCCAAAAGGTAATAGCTGAACCCACTCTGGTCAGAGCAGAGGAGGGAGAAACCACCAAAGTCTCACCCATGTGTCCTAAATGACTTCTAAAAAAATGCTCGTTGGCAAAGAAATGACATTTTTACATACGAATATCATCTATTGAGATGTCCATGGATTCTGCTTTTTGAAAATTACATGCTGAAAAGAATATGTATGAGAGACATACTTTTGAGTCTTCTGGCTATAATTGAAGCCTTTACATCTCTAATACTTATCATTTTCTTGAAGTAATATAGATTTTTATTATTTATTTATTTTTAGTGATGAGGTCACATTATGTTGCCCAGGCCAGTCTTGAACTCTTGGACTCAAGCAGTCATTCCTCTTCGACCTCTTGAAGTGCTGGGGTTACAAGCATAAGCCACAATGCCCAGCCAAAGCAAAATAGTTTTTGAAAAGACCATGTTCTTTTGGTTTTATGGCTTTCTGGAGGTATGAAATGGATAAGGGCTTGTCATAATGGTGTGAACTGGATAAAGATATGTCCTCATGGGGTTTATGAGTACAAGTTCACGTCCACAGGGGCACCGTGTGCTCCTTCTTTTTTCCTTTCTTGCCAACTCCACTCTCTCCTCCCACTAGTGGTTAATGATTTTAGTAGCAAAACAAATCTTCAAATTACACACTCTTTCTTGTGGGGAAAAAAAAAGAATTAAATTCATTTCATTTCATGGTTGCAAATGCTAATGAGAAGCGGAGAGAGGTGTTAAATCCAAGTCCAAATGGGAACTTCATGTTTTTAGGCCAAGTAAGCACAAGGCCTTTGAAAAGAAATGATTCGTCGTTCTTGGCTTTGAGGGAAATCTTTAAAATAGTAACTAAGTTGAATTTTAAAAAAAATTTTGTTTGTAAGTTTTCTAGTCTTCTATGTCAGCATTTAAAGCCTATGTGACCATCTGTAGAATCAGTAATATGATTCCCTTTATGGTTGTTTCTCTCCTTGATCTTCACCTCTTATAATGGAGCCACTGAGTTGACTCAGGTGAAAAACTCGGTGGATCAGCCTGTAATCCCAGCACTTTGAGAGGCCGAGGTGAGTAGATTGCCTGAGCCCCTGGGTTCGAGACCTGCCTGGGCAACTTGACGAGACCTCATCTCCACAATAAATAATAATAAAAAAATAATAACCGGGTGTGGGAGCACACGCCTGTAGTTCCAGCTACTTGGAAGGCTGAGGCGGAAGGATCACCAGAGCCCAGCAGGTCGAGGCTGCGGTGGCCAGGAGCGGCCACTGCACTATAGTCTTGGCGACAGAGTGAGACTCCAAACTCAAAAAAAAAAAGAAAGAAAGAAAGAAAATATAACCCTTGAATTTGCCTATATCTGTGGAGTAAAAAGGGGATTCTTTCAGAGACCACTCAAACTTAGAATTCTACTCCACACTGAGTTCCAGGAGTCCACTGATAATCAATTGTTGACTAACAAGGGCAGTGAAACAAATTTATTACCATCAGGCCAAATGGCACTGTAAATCTAGAAAGATTCACTCTGAAGACCTCTCAGATATAAAACAGAAACCCACCCTGCATCTCACAATCACACCCCTTTCCTAGCCTACATATGTTTAGAAAGACTCTGCTGGTGTCGAGAAAGTTGAGGCTGGAGGAGGGAAGACTGTGAGTGGTAGAAGATTCTCCTTTTTCTGGGCGGAGACACGTGGCACAGATTATTTGGCCTACACCTAGGTTTACACCTAGGTTCAAGGTGTCTGACTCCAGAAAACGTTGCAGCAGGCTGTGAGTGTTCATGAATATTTTCCTCGGAATAGCAAAGTCGTTCTTATTAATAACCCAAAGAGGATATTCACTTGTGGTCCTTAAATACCTTCGCAATTACTGAATAATTTATATTTTTTCATAATAGTCCTGCAGAGGAATGACTGAGTGGTCAACATTATCACTCCTATTTTATTTGCCAGGGGACAGAGGCAGAAAGAAGTTAAACGACTTGGTTAGGTGCAGGCTAGTGGAGGTGGAGGAAGAGAAATGCATCGCTGTTTCTTGTTGGAAATTAGTTTATTTCTCCCAGGAGATCAAATTCCCTTACACTCTCCCACCCACCACTCTCTAGTTCCTTAGAAATAAACCAGTGTCCCATAAATATGCGTCTTTTCTCCCATAACAATGCAACTAGGACCTAGAGAAATGGGACCCAGGCACATCCCTCCCCCCCCTTTTTTTTTTAATTTATCGACTGCTGTTTCCCCAGCAACACTAATAACCACGGTAGGGCTCACATTATCTTTTAAATACAGGCACAGGTATTCTGTGTGCTCTGAGGGAAGTTATCACAGTTGGGGAGAGGAGCCATTGACTGCATGTTCATTTATTTTGCATCACTACAGGGTAAAGGCATCCTTTCCAAAATGCTTGTCTGATGTCCCCAAATTAAATCCCGTGTCCCTGAGCAAGCTTTTCCACTCTCGCCCCGCCTGTGTCTCTTGTGATCACTTCATATCCAGACAGGAGAAAACGACTTCGGTAATAGCCGGCTTAATGAAGAAGCGTGGATCGCCAGGCTGCACGCGCGTGCCTTGTCATGTCAGGCTGCTCCAGAATTCTCAATTGCTTCAGCGGAACGTTATTCCCAAGATGGGCACGTGCATGGCTTCCATGTTCAACGGGGCACTAAATTCTATTCTCTCTCCCCGCAGCCTTTAACGAGGGAGGAAGGGGGAGACGGGGGGACACACCTGCAGCCACTGTGGCGTTGCCCCAAGGAGTCTCCTTGGTGCGTGTGTGAGTGTTTGTTTGCAAATCCTTTCTGTGAAACCAACCCACTGGTGGCCCTCTCAACTAGCAAAGAGGGAGGTGCCCCTCGGGGTGTTCCCAGGACCATGTGGTGGCAGAGGCGGGGTGGGGGTGGGGGGGAACAACACAGGCTTAGAATTTCTCAGCAGGCTGAAGATGAAACTGCTTATTGAAACTGGAAATATAAATAATGAAAGCATAAGATCACAAATCCAAGGATTTTAGAGTTGAAAGCAGCCGTCGAGAGCATCTAACTTAATTCCCTCTGCAGGGATAAGATGTGAGTCTGAATCTCGGTGAGGTTAAAAGATTTTAGAAAGGATAATTTTCATGTTTCTCTTTGCTTTCTTCCTCGAGGGTTTACAGTAATTTTTTCTTATTTGTTTATTTTGGTCCATATGGCGTCTTCTTTTAGACTTCTCAATTACACTTGATATTGAGGTGGGAAAGGTGGGGAAAATGAAGATTATTTGTATCTTTATTTTTGAACTTTACAAATGATTGTATGATGTCAACAACTCAGTGCTTTTTGTTAAAGAATAAGCTATGTTCCTATAACTATCCTAGTGTTATAATGTAAGCTTATTGGAAGAGGCTAAATTCCTTGTTTTGACCTCTATTCATATTTAAGTCCTGTCTTCTTTCTTCCTCTGTTCTTCTTCATCTCAACGTAGAATATGTCTAATTAAGCTATGAGGGATCAGAGCTGACTGCTTGCCTGAGCTCTTAGAAAAAGCTATATATTTATGCTAATTTAAAAATCAGATATTTACACATTGTTACCAATGCAAGCCAGGAAGTAAAAATATCAGTACAAATTTCAGAAGTCCCAGAGCTTTCCTTGCTTCTGTTCCTGGTTTAGTATCGATTTCTAGAATATTGACTATTCTTTTGGGGGCATAAACCTTTTTGAGGATCTGATCCACCTACACAAAATTCTGCTTACAAATTCTAAGGAATGTAAGGACACTGGACCAAAAACCTCTATGACAAATTATTTATAAGAAATTAATTCCTTCTTAGCGTGGTTTAAGAGCTGAACATAAATTTTGCATCAAACTCTACTAATCATTGACGGACCAATGTATGAGTAAGAAGAAACACTAAAGGATTATTTATGGGTAGAACAGAGACCGTTCAGTGAAGAAACCATTAGCCAGACCAAAAATATTTGTTTTGTGTTATTGTTGTTGCTTTGAGGTAGGGTCTCACTTTGTTGACCAGGCTGGAGTGCACTGGCACAATCATGTCTCACTGCAGCCTTGACCTCCAGGACCCAGGCGATCCTCTCTCCTCAGCCTCCTGAGTAGCTGGGACTACAGGCCCACACCACCATGCTTGGTTAATTTTAAAATATTTTTTAGAGACAAGGTTTCACTATGTTGCCTAGGCCAGTCTGGAACTCCTGGGCTCAAGTGATCCTCCCTGCTTGGCCTCTCAAAGTGTTGAGATTACAGGTGTGAGCCACCACACCCAGTCCAAAGATATGTGAAATAACTGAAACCTCTTGTAAATTGACACAGGGAAGTTTCTTCAGTAAAGAATTGTGAGATTCTTAATGACAGATACCTTAATAGTAAATATCAATAAAATACAAATGAGATAAAAAGTTGTTAATAAAAATGTTGTCATAAATTTTATCATTTCAATAGAATCCAAAGTATGGGTTGCAGGTGTGGCTAAAAGAAAGAATTTTCTGAAAAACAACCCTTCTATCAAAGGTGAACCAAAGGTCAAAATAATGTAATACATACAGAATGTGTCTGTTTCAAGGAAAGCAGAATTATGTGATGGAGTTGCAATGCACAGAGAGTTAAAGCAAATAAATGCAGTGCACCGGACCTTGAAAATTCCTGAGTTTACTCTTTTATGAAATACCAGAAACACTTTAGAGGTGGGATACTGACAAGGAGAATCCATTAGTCAGGATCCTCAAGAATTCTAGAAAATGAAGTGAGTATACATTTCATGGGAAGACACACATTATTTGGGCAATTATTTAACTTAAGGACAAATTGTAAGTTATGCATTTAATGAATAATAATTTAAAGCATTTCTTTATTGAATAATAATAATTATTTTTCAGCACGATGCTAGATATGGCAAGGAGGGAGGTCAGAGATCCCAGTTAACTCTAAATCAGGATTTCTATAACAAAAAAAAAAATTACTGAGAAGAAATATTGCTCATAAAACTGCTAAATGATAACACAAGGCAACATTGGAGTATTGAGACTAGGAACAATTTAAAAATAGAAAAAGAGATGGGAAGAGGTATAAAGGAAGAGATCGATGAAGACATATTTGGGGGAAAACTTTCTGGAGGAAACTGGTTTGAATTTTTGGTGTGAAGATTTGAAAAGGAGGGCAACATAGAGAAAGGGCTGTTGTCTTTGGTTTTACTGAACGCTGTATTAAATCATTTCTTGCCCTTTAAATTGCAGGCTGAAGGAGATGTTCTAATCAGTTTACCAGCTGATGAACAGTATTAAGAAACTACAGCTTTCACAATAAGATCTACAGACCAACTTCCCCACTCCTGCCTCCCTCAGGGTGTATATTGTATTCCTTCCATTTTGTAACAGGTACAACCAATTAATTCAGCTAAAATATTAACCACAGGGTCATTTGATGCCCTGTAGACAAAGCAACAGGGCAGAGTGGCCAGATCTGTCCATTTTGTCAAGTTATGATTTGGAAGACATGTAGTGAGAGGTCTCACTTCTTATGGTGAGCTTTGAGGATATCCATACTTTTTTTTTTTAGTGGAAAATATAGTTTATTTAGAAAGTAAATGAGAGATAGATAGATAGAGAGAGAGAGAGAGAGAGAGAGAGAGAGAGAGAGAAAGGATTCACCTCCCCAAGGTAGGGGAGGAGACCAATGCTGGGAAACACGGCAATCATAGCTCAAAGAACCATGTGGCCTGATCAGAATATAACAAAGCAATGGCCGAAGACATCCATCTTAAAGAAAATCTAGGCATAAGGTATTCTGAAAAGGGGAGAAATATCTATTTTCCTCAATAGGAAAGGATTGTTTTCTGAGTGGTTTATAGGATGTATCCTGGAATACATTCTGGATTTACCTGAATGTCAAGCAAATACAGGTAATTGGTTCATGAGATGATTTATCTGAGTTCTTTCAAGTGTGAAAGTACTTAGTTTTTTGTGTGTGATTTAGACCTGTGTCATCTTGGTGTGGATTCTCCCTGTGCAACTGGTCCCTGCTACCGTGATGCCAGGGCAGAGTCTTATATTGGTTTTTACTTGAAAAAATTACTATTACTATGACTGTGGTAAACATAGAAAATTCATCTTTAATATTCTCTGAAATGGACACATTGATAACTGCAACCAAAGAAATTGTAATACCGAGTGTAATACCAACTTCCCACTCCTTGGAGATTCAGAAATGCCCTATCGATGCCTGGGACCCTCTCTACCCACCCCCATTCGGCAGTCCCTGAAAAGAATTCTGGTAGACTTCTAGACCCACTTTCAGAGGGGTCTTCCTAAGGCTAAAAATACCACTTTGGTATAGGGGTAAGTGAATCAAAAGGGGAAAACTCAACACAACCAGAAACTTATGCACTCAAGGAATAAGTAGCCCATTGAAGTCAAGAATTTGGTAAATAGGTATCTTTCCGTGGGCAACTAAGCTCTGTCTGCAATGTGTCAGGCACATCCATGGAAGCCTGAAGGGCTCTATTGGCACATGATCTATTGGTTTTATGGGAAACCACTCACTAGAGTGCAAAGGGGGTTGATGAGACACCCCGTGCCCCAGGGCTATGAGTCATGGCTGGAGTGAAGGGAAGAAATAGAGGGGTGATCTTGAGGAACGAGATGTCACTCAGGTCAGCTTTCAATCCAGGGCTGATGGGCCCACCCCAGGGTCCTCGGGTGAGAAAAGCTGTAGAGAGAGGGAGTAAAGGGAAAAGGTGTGCACATGTGGACTCTGAAAGACCCCATGGCACAGAAAAGCAATGCTGAACCTCACCCCTTACAAGGGGCCAGCTGCATAGTGGAATGGGAATGGGGTTTTGGGGGTAGTACAGTCAATGCCAGTAGTGGAAGGCTGACCCCCACCCTGTTTCTGGAATTCAGCCACAGGAAAGGAAGCTGCAGTCAACAATACACATGAGTTTCAGGGGAAGGGAAACTCCACCATGGTGGTGGCCAGGGTGGCACCTTAGGTGATATTACAGTAAATCCCGAATTTCAGTCCATGCTGGAAGGGACTTAAGGGATTTGAGATACTCTCAATTCTCCACTGGGAACTAAGCCAGAGAACACAGGACACTCCTATTCTTGAAAAAAAACAAAACAAAACAAAACACAACAAAAAAAAAGTTTCTCATGTCTTCAATTTCCACTGAATAATAAACCATTTTGGTTTTCTTCAGTTCTGCCAGGGGTGAGATTCCCCAGGGTCTGAATTCTCTCTCTCATTGTTCACAAGCCATCTGGCTTTGGTCAAGTTATTTAAGCTTCCTGAATATTAGGTTTTGTTTTGTTTTGCTTTAAATCTATAAATCAAGAATAAAGTGACTACCTCATCCAATTGTTTGCAGATTAAATGAAATGAATGTAAAATGCTTACACAATGCAGTTGATCCTACCCTGGGTCAGGGCCTGAGAATGTTCTTCCGTCTATACCTGCACTGCCAGTGTTACCCTGGTCCCCTTGGGTTGATTAGCATCTCTGTGCTGATAACACCCAGGTGTTCTAGACTCCTAAACCCAATTGTCTACATGGCCTTCAGGGAGGTGTCTGCGTTACGGAGGGTGAGGATTTTCTTTCTTTTTTTTTTGAGTTGAAGTCTCACTCCATTGCCCAGGCTGGAGTGAAGTGGCATGCTCACAGTCACCCCAGCATCAACCTGCTGGACTCTGGCGATCCTTCCACCTCAGCCTTCCAAGTAGCGGGAACTACAGGCGGGAACTACAGGTGCACGCTACCACGCCCGGCTAATTTTTAAAAAATTTATTGTAGAGACGGGATCTCACCAAGTTGCCTGGGCTGGTCTCGAACTCGCGGGCTCAGGCAATCCTCTTGTCTTGGCCTCCCAAAGCGCTGGGATTACAGGCTGAGCCACCGAGTCTGGCCTGGGGTGAGGATTTTCTAAGCTCTTTCCTTCTGATGTCGTGTGCTACTGTGAAAGTGGTTCTCTGTGTCTCACCAACCTCAACTGTTAATGGGAATAACACCTATCTCTGGTGTGTTAGAAAGATTAAATGAGTTAATATACGCAAAATTTTAAAAATATTCTTGGGGTCATTGCTTTGTTAAACTCTGTTGGGTGTGTCCACGTGGTTCTTTGAGCTATGGCTTCATGTTTCTTAGCTTTGACCTCCTTCCCCTACCTTGGGTAGGTGTATCTTCTTTCTTTCTCTCGAATTTACTTTCTAAATGAAGTATATTTTCCAATCTAAAAGCATATATAAATAAAATTAAATAAAACAACAAAAAAGCGTAAGAACTCAGTGTATTTTAGAGCTTATTATTGCCAGTGAATTTCGAATAGACATCTCATATTTAACACAGTTTTAAGCAGAACTCTGAACTTCCTGCCATCTCATTCAGCCATTCCACATTTGCAGAGTACCTGCTCGATGCTGGGTGGGATTTCTGTCTTCCTAGAGCTCACCTTCTAAGGGAGAGGCACTATCAACACGTGCGTGCAGTATGAGCTTTCAGTCTTCCCCGTGTTGGCCAACAGACCCACCAACCGAGCTTTCCTTTTTAAAATTTTTTCCTCTTTTAAAAAATTTTTTATTTTAAAGATATGGGGTACAATTCAGTGTTAGGTATACAGATGTTCATTATGCCGGTACCCTGGTTGATGAGGTGTGCAACCCCCCTCCCCTGGCAGATTCCCACTACTGCACATCCCACTCCTTCCCAACCCCTCAACATCAATAAGGGTACCTGATCTCAGCTGACCTTTCAAGCTCCCACCTCCTCTCACCAACCAACAGCCTCTTCCCCTCATGCTGTTGCAGCCACACAAGCTGTCTTTCTGGTCCGGAGGAGGATGGACTTGTTCCAGACTTGTGACATACTGCTCGCTCTACCTGGAATGCCCTTTCCCAAGACCTTCTCATGGCTGGCTTCCTCTTGGAGAGGAGGTACTGGCATTCTGTCCCAGTACCTCCTCTTCAAGAAGGCCACACCAGACTGTCCAATGTTCCCCGAGCCCTTCCTTTGCCCTATCTTGGTCTTTGTTCTGTTTATTCTCTTTATAAACTTGCCTACTCTGAAACCGCTTATGCTTTGCTTCTTTGTTGTCTGTCTGCCACAAGAATGAAAGCTTCGTGAGGGCAAGGATCTTGCCTGTCTTCCGTGTTGCCATATCACTTAACTAGAGCAGTGCCTGACCTTGGAAAATACTCAGCAATACTTACACATAAATGAATGAATGATTGAATTGTGTGCTATCATTCCTTCCAAACGAGACCTCATCAATACGTCTAGTTAGTCCTGGTCTCATGTTTAAAGAAGGCCTCAAATTCAGTCTCTAGATGAGATAATACACACATTAATTGTATACATTAAATTATTAGGCATAAGATAAAGGAAATTTGAAAGGAAGACATTTGATGACATTCAGGGCATCAGGGGTAATACGATGATGACTCTGATGGTCATCCAGAAAAAGAGTTCCAAAATTGCTTTGATGAGTGGATGAGGTACTGTTGTCTGTGCATGGTTTCCCATGGGGAGTACTTCAAAGGTGACCATAGTGATATTCAGCAATGAATACTTAAAAAGGATGTAGTACGTGTGCTAGGATAGTACACAAACCTAATTGTAGGACCTCAAATACAGAAACATAGTGGGTAACCAAATGCTTCTGCCTTGGAGTCAGGGGGACTCTGCGAGGGAGGTAAAATTTGAACAGAGCCTTTATGGGAGTCTTCCTAGCAAGGGAGGGTGTGAGAAGGGCATGAATGACCATCTGGGGCGCCATGAACATGTATGAGTTGTAGAAAAAACCGACACATCAGAGGATGTAGTAGAAACGTAGTGGAAGATGCCAGGAGCTGCCAGGGGTAGAGCAGATAGGTGCTGAGTTACAGGTCTTTGTGGGGCACGGTGGTTCACATTTACAATTCCAGCACTTTGGGAAGATGAGGTGGGAGGATTGCTTGAGCCCAGGAGTTCAAGACCAACCTGGGTAATATAGTGAGATCTCGTCTCTACAGGAAAAAAAAAAATCAGCCCTGTGTGGTAGTACGGGTCTGGGGTCTCAGCTACTAAGGAGACTTAGGTGAAAGGATTGCCTGAGTCCAGGAGGTTGAGATTGTAGTGAGCTGTGGTTGTGCCAATGCACTTTAACCTGAGGGACAGAGTGAGGAAAAAAAAAAGACCTTTGCTGCACAGAGTTTGCATTTTGTGTTCTGGAAAGTCAACAGAATATAATAATCATGGGAGCTACTTGATCAATTATTTTAAAAAGTATTATTTTGTCAGTGATATTGAGAAAGGAATTGAATTATGCATGCTTGGAAGTCAGAAAAACCTTAGGAAGAATACTCTAATAGTTCATGAGGGAAATAACAGGGACATGATAACATTAGAATAAGTGGAATGGAGCCCCACAATTTAAGAACCCAAGGAAGAATCGAGACAACTTAGTTGTTATTTAGAAGGTTGTTAGTCTCCCAGTTTGTAGGGCTGGACAATGAGGTTATTAACTGAGATTCAGCATATAGAAGGCAGAACATGATTTAAGAGGAAGAAAATAAATTCCACTCTGAACCTGTGAGGCATAAAAGTAGCACAGTGCATTGTAGTCCATGAAATATAAAGTTCTAGAGAGCCGCAGAAAATGGGGCAAGTGACTTTTTATTCATATAGATGGTATTTGGAGGCTACAGATAGATAATATATTTTAGAAAGGGGAGAATGGGGAAAATATAGATAAATTTAGAACTATGCTATGCAGTGGAAGGGAAATCGGGTCCAATTGGTGTCATGATAAGCTCAAGTTTTTGTTGTTGTTGTTGTTTGTTTTGAGTTGGGAGTCCCACTCTGATGTCCAAGCTGGAGGGCAGTGGCATGATCATGGCTCACTGCAGCCTCAACCTCCCAGGCCCAGGTGACCCTTCTGCCTCAGTCACCTGAGTAGCTGGGACTACAGGCGTACAACACCACACGTGGTTAAATTTATTTTTTCTTTTTTTGTAGAGACGAGGTCTCACCATGTTGTCCAGGCTGGTCTTGAACTCCAGGGCTCACATAATCTTACTGCCTCACCCTCCAAAGTGCTAAGATTACAGACCTGAGTCATCGCACCTGGCCAAGTCCAAGTTTTAAAGAAAACTATAATGCAAGGTAGAAAGCATACAGACACAGTGATAGCACCATGTAATCAGCAGCAGGGAAAGTATAAAGCAGACATTTCTAGAAGAGTATGCAGAGAGCAACAGAATTGTATTCATGGTGGAGTAATATAATGAAAATCCCAACCACGTACACAATGTTGGGGTCACTGACAACAGTTTCTTAATGGTTTATGCTAGTTCGGTTCCTTAATAACTTGATTTTCTGTAGGCTCTCCTCCATGCATCTTTGTAATACCCTCTTCTCATTTCTAGTACTTAAGAAACTTGAACATGCAATTGTTCCTTTCAATTAAAAGAGGCTGGCCTGGTTTGGTGGCTCAGCCTATAATCCCAGCATTTTAGTAGGCCAAGGTGTGTGGATTGCTTGAACCCATGGGTTCAACACCATCTTGGACAACTTGGCAAGACCTCGTCTCTACAATAAACTAAAAAACAATCAGCTGGGAGTGGTAGCACCTGCCTGTAGTTTTGGCTACTTGGAAGGCTGAGGTGGAAGGATCGCCGGAGCCCAGCAGGTTGACGCTGGCATGGTGGTGAGTGTGCCACAGCACTCCAGCCTGGATGTTGGAATGAGACTCCAACTCAAAAAAATAAAAATAAAAAAAAGAGACTGGCATTTAAATTGCTCATGGGAGAATAAATTGCTCAAAAGCATCTAGATGAATGTTTATCCATACAAATTAATATTATTATAACTGCATGGGCATATGGATCCAGAAACTTCCAAAGGAAATAATCAGAGGTGTGCAAGATTTTCATACAAGGATATATAGTCATTAGTTCACTTCATAAGTAAAAACCTGAAGACCACCTGACTATATAATATCTCCCCCAAATTCATGTCCACCTGGAACCTCAGAATGTGACCTTACTGAGAAATAAGGACTTTGCCGATGTGACTAGTTAAATTGAGATCATACTGGATTAGAGTGAACCCTAAGTCCAATGACTGCTGTCCTTCAAAGAAAGAGGAGAAAAACCAGACACACAAACATAAGAGCAATAGCCATGTTAAAACAAGTGATGCAGATATAAGCCAAAACACAATTCTGAAAATCACCAGAAGTTAGGAAGAGTTAAGAAAATATTTTTCTTTACAACTTTCTGAATGTACATGGCCCTACTGACACCTTGCTTACAGACTTCTGGCCTCCAGAACTGTGAGTCAATAAAATCTTGTCTTAAGTTACTCTTGTGAAGTGTCTGCAGGGCTGATTCCTTCTGTTGGCTATGAAGAGGTATATGGTACATGCCTCTCCTCTAACTTCTCTTGGTTTTCTTGTCACCTTTGGCATTTTGGAGTTTGTGGAAATATCACTCCAATCTCCACCTTCATCTTTGCATAGTGTTCTCCTTGTGTATCTCTGTTTCCAAATTCCTCTTTGGAACAGCAGCCATATTGGATTAAGGCCCACTCAAATGCCTTCATTTTAACTTGATTACCTCTATATAAACCCTATCTTTAAGGGGAGTTAAGACTTCACCTTTTCTCTTTGAGGGGATACAATTCAATTCACAACACAGCTATTCAAGCCCCATGCGTTGGCTCAAATATTTCTAAGTTATTCTAGGCCTTTCATGAACATGTTCTAAAAATCTAGCAGAACTTTTACCCGTTAACCTTAGGGATGACATCCAAAGCAGTAAACCTTGAACCATCCCCTATTCTGTCTCTGGTCAGAGGGTTCACGGTCACCTAATTCACCTAGTTGGTCATGTGAAACCTGCCTCCACACCACTGCTGTGTTTGCCCCTATATGAATCTTTAGTGGAAGGTTTTGCAGATTACCAAAGAGGGAAGAGCTAGGACTTCACAGCTCACATAGCAGGTTGCTCATTCATTTTATTTGCCATCAAATGTGCAAGTATGGCTGAATTTTGCTGAGATAAATTACCATCATAGATAGAGTAAGCATAATATGCCTTATACAGTCATGGTTTATGTCTGCAGTTCAGATGTAATTACCAAAAGCTCTCTATTTTTGGTCTCAAAAAGAACCTGTCTTTGTAGCAAGACTGGGAGAAGTCTCTCACGCTCATCTACTTCTATACCATTGACATGACACCGGTGTCTCATCAAGTTGTCATAGGTGAGACCATGGCAAGATACCACAAGGATTTTGATGAACAGAACCCTGAAACCAGTCATATTAGATCTGCAGTGGAACAATTCTGTACCACATTGTGGAGAGAAAGGAGTTGTTGGTCTTGAGAAGACTCATTCATATTTGAACTTTGGGTAGTTGGGTTTACAATACAGCCTTGAAGGATCAAGATTATTCTCCAAGTTTCTGAATTTAGTAGCTCCAAACTTCACCTATGGGTGAAGATATTGGTCAATCCAATGTGTTTCAACCTTACAGTAGGTGATTTTGCGGACAGATATTGACAGATATGATGGCAGATATTGGTCAATTCCATGTGTTAAGGCTTCAAGTCAGACTCAATTTAATATAGGCACATTTGATAAGTCTTGGTTCCATATTTGGCAAGGCCCATTGATGTCCATTATGGTAATCAGAAAAGAATATAATTACTTAAATCATCCTAAGTAGATGATACAAAACCATGTTGAATCAAGTGGAAAGATTCTGTTATCTTTGGCGCCCTTTTGGGTTGCCCACCTCAAATACCAGTGTAACTCAATGTAGACTCATTGACTTATAATGAGACAAGCAAGTGAAAATATGCCCTGACTTACTTTGTCTCTAAAGATTTATTTTAACTAACTTTATACAAAATTACTTATAATAAAGAGTAGCATAGCTTTTAATACTCCATGGGGCCAATGAATATTCTATTTCTTTCTTGGCTACTGAAACTTCAACAGCCTTCAGTTCACTGATTGACATGCAGTAGATATCAGATATTTGCTGTATTGAATTTAAGCCTGAGTTTCTGTAGGTTAACATTTAGGTTAAAATCTTGACATTCATTCATGTGTTAACAAGCCAACACTTAGTATGGATTGAACATTGGGCTAATATAAGGCCAATATAGGTTTCTGTCTGCAAAATCACCTACTGTTAGGTTGAAAACTACATATGCTCTATTTCTTATGTATTGACACTTATATAAAACATCTGAAATTTCCAGGGGTGCAGTACAACAGCTACTTATTGTTGTGTAAGACAGCATCATGAACTCAGCACTTAAAACAACAGATGTTTATTTTTTCAGAAGTTCCGTGGATCTGAAGTATGAACGAGGTTGCTGGAGAGTGGTGAGATTCCATCATCTTAACTGAGGTACTGAATAGCTATGAACAGTCACTTTTTTTTTTTACAAAAAAGTATGGAGATGTCTGGATATTTTATCAACTGGTGTATAGCATGTCCATTCTGGCTGTCTATTGGCCTTGTTTGCAGTTTAAAAAATATTTATCTCTAGGCCAGGTACAGTGGCTCCTGTCTGTAATCCCAGCGCTTTGGGAGGCCGAGGGAAGATTGCTTGAGTCCGGGAGGTTGAGACCAGCCTGGGCAACACAGCGAGACTTCATTTTTACAAGAAAAATAAAAAAACTAGCTGGGTGCAGTGGTTTGTCCTATGTTCCCAGCTACTAAGGAAGCTGAGACAGGATGATTGGTTGAGCCCAGTAGTTGGAGTCTGCGGTGAGACGTGATCATATCATTGTACTCGAGCCTGGGCAACAGAGTAAGACCATGACTCAAAAAAAAAAAAGTAAAAAAATATGTGTCTCTAAAATATGTTCCTAGGAGAAATAAACTATTGTCAGTGAATGCTGAAGATTAAGACACCAGATCACACAGAAAAGGCTGTTATTACAAATGCACTGATATGGTCCAGGACTTTATGGTGGGGAAGAAAGAAAAGACATTCAGAGAATTAAGAGGTTGTTCCTGAGTCCAACCAGTTCTCCTCCCCTGTGTCTTGTTCTCTTTCCATGAATACCTCTGACATCTGTCACCTGCATCGGTTACATTGCCCCAGATCCCTGGTACTGCTCTTGCATTCACAAAGCCATAGGAAACCAGCTTTATTAATTAGAGTGCTTGCAACGGAACTGCTTGCTTCCATTCATAATTCATGGACAGCCTTGCTAGATAAATATTGGGGTATTCACTCAACCCCTGCAATTATCTAAAAGAAGCTACATCTTTCACAAGGGTTCATAAACCAGGAGACTCGAGTATAAAAAATTCTAATTAAAAGAAGCCTACTTTTAATAGCAAATGGCCCCATTCTCGTTCATATGTGTGAGCTACTTACCAGTACTGGAAATGAGATGCCAGCCGAGATGATCCATGAAAATACAGCCACAGGCTTCTCTCTCTCTCTGTGTGTGCATATTGTAGTCGAGCATTTAAAAGGTCTCTTCTCCTGTTTGGGAATGAATGGTAGAAGTTCTGGGACTTCTCGGGGAGGTGGCTTCATGCTCCTGTGTACATCAGGGTTGAGGCAGAACAAACTCACGCCCTGGCAGGATAGTCTTTGGACCTCAGCCTTTTTTCTGAAGACAGAGAGGGACTCCAGGGTGCCCCGACCTGCTCACATCACTTGGACACTCAGAACTGTGCCAGCCGTGTTGAATGTTTAATGAAATTCAGACAAAGGAGAAAATCAGGACCAGCATGTGTTTCAGATATCAGAGATCAGAGGGGCATTACAGGAGATCTCTGTCTCACTTCCAGCTTTAGAGCCTTGAAGGAAATCTTAGCCACAGCACATCCCTCTTATATCTTTCCATTTTTGAACAGCAGATCATTAGGGCTTCCTCTAGGGTCTGTGTCAGCTCCTAAGTTAAATAAATTATGCATAGAAACAAGCAGTTTCTTGCTGGCTTGCTTTCTTTACATGATTGTAGCAGTCTTCTCATGTGAGGTAGGGAGATTATAACAAAATTTCCTTGTTGACTTGATAGGCTTGGGCAGCGTTTCAGATGGGTTATTTCTTTTTGCCAAAACTCCTTCTCTGCTTTCATCTCTATAGAAAAATGACCTCTGTATCATGATCCTCAAAAATATTATTGATATTTGTATTGGGTACATGCAAATGTTAGCACCACGATTTCTAAATAATTGTTTTAAAAAACTTAACTTCCTCCTCAGATATCATCACCTCTGGCTCCACACTTCTTCAATGGCTGACACAGCATACATATTAGGTCCCGATGTTCCAGCAGACACATCGCAACTACCTGCTACCTTACCATTGAGATATGGAAAATGACAGTTGAAACATTCAATTTTCTTAAAAATAGGATAAAATATCAACACAAAATTTATTTTTAAAATTTCATAGAATCATTTAAAAGTAAAAGCACACCAGCATATATTTCCCAGTCTGAATCCATAGTATCTTTGGATGTTTTTGAGCCAAGAATCCTTGAGGGGCATGACATCTTTAGAAATTTGTGAATACAAATATTAATAATGATGATTTTAAAAGGCAAAACCATTCCAATGAAATTGTGCAATAGATTTTCAAATTAAAAAAGGACACGTAAATACCGGATTATTATCACAACCATACAAGTACTGGCTCCATATTTGCAAGGGTCTCTGTTTTTATTTCCACATTTTCTTTTTTCTTTTCTGTTTTTTGTTGGGGTCTTACTCTGTCGCTCAGGTGAGAGTGCAGTGGTGTGATCGTGGCTCACCACTGGGCTCAGTGATTCTTCTACCTCAGCCTCCTAAATAGCTGGGACTACAGTTGTGTGCCACCACATCTGGCTTTTTTTTTTTTTTTTTTTGTAGAGATGAGATCTCTTTATGTTGCTTAGGCTGATCTCAAACTCTTGGGCTCAAGCAATTTTCTCACCTCGGCCTCCCAAAGTTCTGGGTTTACAGGTGTGAGCCACCATGCCCCTCCTATTTCCTGATCTTAAACAGTGAACTAACACCGTCTGGCAGCCATCTGTTACAGGGATTAATTAAAAAATCCTTGCTAGACATTTGGAATTTTTTGCGTAAGTTTCAACCTAGGAATAAAGCAATTTTATATATTTTATTTGTTTAAAAGAATGTAGAATTGCAAACTTTGCTTCTTGGAATTTCTTAAATAGTTTCATTCTGCCATGTATTCTTACACTTACAGTTACAACTAATAGTAGTTAAAAAATGATTACAGAATGCATTGCTTTGCGTAGAACAGCAGTGTTGCACTTCTAAATGACAAAGCAGCAATTCTCTGTTGTAAACATGAAGTATTAACACAATTACTTCATCCTTAGAGCAGCTATCATATCCTCAGAAGACGCTTTCTACAGAAAATAACAAATCAAGCCTGTGTAAAGGTCTCTGTTGTTATCAGAATTTCAAATAGCATCTTCCAAAGAAAGAAATGACATATTCATATTTTTGAGAAAATACATTTTATTTTATTTTTATTTTTTATTATAAAGAGGTGGGGTACAATTCAGGGTAGGTATACAAACATTGATTATGCAGGCACCCTTGTTGATGTGCTCCTCCCTCCGCTAGCAGTTTTCCTCAATTGCCAATCCCTTCCCCATCCCCTGACAGATTTCAAAAGATCATTTCCTATTTTGTGATGAGTCATTGCAAGGTATCAATTGCTTGCAAAACATGATTCAAAGCAAGGTAAGAAAAATAAAATAATTACAATGATAGCATCTTAAACTTATATAACATTTATTTGGAGACTACTTACCGAGTCACATATACTCTTGTTTACTGGGAAAATCTCTGAATGGATCGGGTATTCTGAAAGACAGAGGCACAACAAAATGCTATGTGATTCAAAAACTAGCAATAAGTTGAATGTAGAAGTCAAACTCCCTCTTTCCTTCTAAAGAAAGAACATCTTTCACAAAGATTCATAAACTGGGAGACTCAAGTCTAAGAAATTTCATACTCAAATATAAAAACTTTTCCAATAATAATTGTCTATAAAATACTTGTTTGGAAGAAACCAGTTTCTATGAGGCTGCCTTGTTTCTCTCCTTGCTTCCTTTAATTCTTTCCTTGCCTTCCATCCACATTCGTTTCATTCATGGTTTCACCATCCATTTATTCAGTCAACAAACATTTCCTGAGCACCTACTGCATGTCATACATGGTACAAGGTGCTGCAAATATAGCAGTGAATCAAAGAGAAAAAAGTTCTACAGTTACTGAGGTGGTATTCTAGTTGGGGAAGATAGGGAATGAACTCTCCCTCTGTCTGTCGTCTTCTCCCTCTATTCCATCTTTCTTCTCTTTTTTCTCTCTCTTCTTCCACCTCAACACCCATATATACATGCTCACATATACACTCCTATGGATCATGTATGTATGTGTGTATTTTATATAGTTATAGTCAATCAGATAGTGACAACTGCTATTGAAAAAATACTAACCTGGAAAGGAAGGGAGGGAGGGTCGGAAGTGAGAATAAAGAATAATGTCATAACTTTAAAATAGGTACTCATGGAGGAAGTGACTAAGATGGTCCAGCCAGATACTAACCAGGGCACAAGAATGAAGATGAAGTTCCCTGGTCCCTCCTTGTGGAAGGGAACAAGGCCCAATGAGAAAGAAGCATTATCGAGGGTGATGGCCATGTTCACATATCCATGTGGCAGATGCTATGGGTGTTCTCTCCAATGGCCATTCCAACCTCTCTCCCTTTCACAGAGAAAATGTTTAATATTCTAGCTATCCTTGCTGGTTGGGGTAGTCACACGGCCAGTGCTAGTCAGCAAGATTCAAGCAGAAGTCCTCGAACCAGTCTTTCCTTTCCACAAAGAAGGCCCATCCTGTAAGACAACTACCTTTGCCCCTCCTGCCACCTGGAAGGCAGAGCTGAGATCTGACTCAAAAGCTGAGGCAGCCAAAGAAGGCAGAGGAGAGAAGCTGGGCCACTGAGGGTGTGATATGCAGTTGCCCAACCTGGGTTCATTGATTCTATACCTCTGCTTATGGGAGAAAAACAGAGTGCTATTTGTTTAGACCATTGTTAAAGAACGTTCTATTTTTTGAAATAAACAGATGTCCTTGCTATAAAGGGAATGAAGCTGGTGCAGTAGAACCCGCAAGAAGAGTCCGTGCAGCCTGCCTTAGGAAATTTCAGAGGGAATCTTCTCAGAGAAGATGACATGGGACTGGATCCCAAGAATAGTGACAGACTTTTCTAGATGGAGAACTGGGGCCGGGGGAAAGGAGGCAGGAAATACCTCTATCATGTGACTGGCCGCCCATGGGTTCACCCTGACAGGAGATTACTTCAAGGAACAAGGTTAAAATTGACTGAAGAGCCTGCAAATTTCTTGTTTCCATGGGTTGCAGCTATGGCTATCTATAATTTTAGACTTAAAAATGGAAACATTGTTCATGTATTTATTCATTATCCTTTAGGAATAGCAACAATAAAATCGTTATATATTAGCATAAACAACACACAAAGTATAAAAATAACTCTTTTCCAACACACACAAAAGTGAGAAACATGACATGGCTTTACATCTGGCAAATCTCCTTAATGGCTTAATAGAAGGCAGCTGGATTTTCATATCTGCTTTTGCATTCCGTTTATTGTGAAACATTGTATTGGCTTAAGGATAGGGAAAAAATTCTGACCTCACATAGATACCAGTTTTAAGAAGAGAGGAGTATTATAATAGCGTTATCAGGTAATTGTGGATGTTCTTTGATACTTTAGCGAAAATCAACAAATGGTAATTTTTGAATGGTCAAGTGAAACCTAAAATCATATCATTCTTTTTTGAGTTGGGGGTCTCACTCTATTGCTCAGGAGGGCAGTGACATGATCACAACTCACTATAGCCTACACCTCCTGAGTTCAGGTAATGCTCCCACCTCAGCCTCCCAAGCAGTGGGGACTACAGGTGCCACCACCACGCCTGGCTAATTTTTTAAATTTTGTGTAGAACTTCAGTCTCACTATGTTGCCTAGGCTTTTCTTGAACTGCTGGACTCAAACGATACTCCTGCCTTGGCCTCCCAAATTGCTGGGATTATAGGCTGAGCTCCCATGCCTGACCTGTAATCAGATCTTTGAACTTTCATTATGCTGTTACTTTAAAGATCATTGGTCTACCTGGCACTTCGTATATTTTACCTGTGCATAATTTGCTAAATTATGTAGTTGACACATATGACAAATATGATATTTTTAAAAACCACATTTGTTATTATCATCACTGATCTAATCAGAAAACTCTTTAAGTATTGGAAAATTGCTGAACTCACAGCAGCAAATACCAGGTGTCCAAAATTCTACTTTTTGCTTGAAACTCAACATTTGGCAACAAATATTGCTGAATGTTTTTCTTGCAGTGACAGCCTCACTTTATTGATTTTGAAAAAAATGGCTGCCAAATGCCCAAGTCTGAGTAACCATAGACTGTCAGTTGTTCTTTCAAATAATATTTTATCACACACACACACACACACACACACACAAAACCCTGCTAGTTTAGCTCAGAACTCCAACAATGTCACCAGTACTTTTCCGTCAGACAACAGTCCTACTTAGGTTTGCAGCAGCAGTACTTCATGAATCCTATCCATTTCATTGCACAGACTAATAGAAAGGAACCATGCAAAGGTCAAATTTTAATAAAATTATGTTTTGCTATGAAATAAAAAATGTATTTAAGTGAAACTAGCATTTTTTTAAAAAATGCATGCTTAGTGCTAGTAAAAAATAGATACTAACACATGTTGATGCCACTGCCTTGATTGAGGCTAAGACATCAGCAGTGCCATTCACCCTTGCATTTATACCCCAAAGGACAGTGTGAACGTTGTACAAAAGGCAACTGACATCTTAGTATTATCATAAAAGTAGTTGGTCCAACAGCCTGGAGAGGTCTCAAGGATACCTGGGGAGCTGCAGCCCTACTTTGAGAACTGCCCTATAGTATATAGGACTGTGGTTCTCAAACTTAAATGTGAACCCAAATCACCCAAAATGCTTGTTAAAATGCAGGTCACCAGATCCACCCTAGGAGTGTCTGACTCAGTAGGTCTGAGGTGAAGCTCAGGCATTTGCATGTCCACTATATACTTAGGTGATGTTACTGTCCCTGATCTAAAGGCTACGATTTGAGAGCCACCACCATACCCAGGTTATCTCCTATTTAAAGTTAAGATCTGTATCTGTGCAGTAAGAGCTTGTCCTGCTTCTTTGTACCATTGAGTTTTGCATTTTGCACAAAACTGACATTAAGTCAATCATTTGGTAGTCAAAATAACTTGAGTAGTCTTATTGCCACAGACTGGCAGCTTGAAAGAAGACTGGATACTATAAATACACTATGAATGTCTTATTCGGTGGGCTGGTTGATTTTATATGTTAAAATCATGGGGTGTCCAGATATATGGTTCAGCGTTATTTCCAGGTGTATCTATAAGGATGTTTCTGGATGAGATAAACATCTGAATCCATAGACTAGACTGAGTAAACCAGATGGTCGTCCTCCCCAGTGGGAGGCCTGAATAGAATAAAAGGCTCAAAGAATTCTCTCTTTGCCTGATCATGTTTAAGCTAGGTCATTGGTCTTCCCCTGCCTTAGGGCTTAAATGTGGACTGGAAGTTATACCATCAGCTCTTAGGGGTCTGCAGCTTGAAGACTTGGACTTCCCTGTCTCCGTAATGATGTAAGTCAATTGCATATACAGTCAGTTGTCCTTTAAGTCCATCCCACAGGGAATGGGTTCCAGCACTCCCCATAGATACCAAAATCTACAATATCTTCAAGGTCTTTATATAAAATGGTAATTTGTTTAAAACCAACAAGACTTCTCCATCATCTCTAGATTGCTTCCAATGCCTGATGCAAAGTAAATGTAAATACAATGTAAGTAGATATGGTATTGTTTCAGGGATAACAACAAGGAAAAAAATCTGTATATGTTCAATACAGACACAACCAGTACCTTTTTTTCTGAATATTTTCAATCTGTAGTTGGCTGCATCCATAGATGGACCCCAGGGGTACAAAAGGTGCACTCTATATTCATATCTTATCAACTCTGATTCCATTGAGAACCCAGATTAATACAAAAGGGTGTTTGATATATCACTTTCAATGAATTACAGGTAAGATGATATATATTATTTCAAGGACTTTGTAGTTTTTGCTCTCTGTTTTTTGGAAACATTTCTGGAACAAAGAATTCTGGAATAAAAAAAGTGCTCAAATATATCCATGCAATTCACGGAAGCACTGCCTTTGTGGAAAGGCTCTTTGTGCAAAGCTCAATGTCCTCAGTTTCCAGTGAAAGTGACTGAGCCCATGGTCTTCTTTTACCTGTTGAGACAATCTCACTGAAATACAGAAGGTCAGTTTATCAAAGTTTTATAACTGGTCTTCAAGGTTACTGTGTCTGAGTAACTTTAAGGTCATTTCAAGTTAAAAAAAAAAAAAGACGTTTGATGGATGAAGAATGGAAAGGTAGACAGGCTCTCAATTCAAATATCAAAATAACTCAAAATGTCCGTACTTTAATTACTTTTGTCAAACCACATATTTTAGATTCATTGGGTTCAGGAAAGGATGGTTAAACGTCATGAAAAATTGAAAATGCACTTTTATTTCTGCAATGATGAAGTGACATTGCAGTTCTCAGTACTCTGCTGTTAGCTGGTTGTCAAAATTTATTGGCATGGTATCCCAGTCAGTCCCAATGTCAGTCAACTTTGTTAAATATTTATTTTCTGCTAAGAAAAAACAACAGGAAAGTGAGATAAACTAATAATCAAGGGCATGAAGGAATACCAAAAGAAGTAAATTTTAAGTGTCTGGTATTAGATGTGTCACTTTTCATTTCACTTCTAAATAATATTTCAAGATCTTTAACACGTTTTCTTTTCTCATAGATGCAATTTATATTAGAATGGTACAAATGCATTTTTATTTATTATGGTTGGGTTTTAAGGCATTCGTTACACACTTTGAATTACAGAAGAATTTAAGTATAAAATTTAATAGTATGCCATCAAAAACAGAGAAAAGGAATGAGATCCTCATACTAGAAGATGCTAAATCACACATTTTTGCTGTAGTGGGTGAATAATTCTTAGGAAAGAATAATGTCCAAGCTCTTAGGACCAATGAAGTTTTTATTTATCTAAAATTATCACCACCAGCATTGACTTTCAGAAAGTCACAAAACTGGAATAGGTCATTCTATGCTACTTTTAACTGTTTTCAAACCAAAGGAATAGTATACTTTCATTAATAATAACCCATTACATTGTCACATTTAATGCAAAACTCTCTACTCAGAACAGGTAATACAACTCATTTGCCTTACATGGGTTTTTTGGTTTGAGTTGCCTTTCAAATAAAGGTTTGTGATAAACCATCAGTACTCACTGAGTTGTCCTTAGTAGCATAATTGTACCACCTACGAGAAGGTGAGCCTCTGGTTTTCCCTGAAGCATATCTTATGTATGTAGAGGATAATCACAGTATAATGGAGTTCCCAGAATCATTTTGATGTGGCATCGCCATATAGATCTAGCCTGTTGCATCTGGATTATTTGCATAGTCTTTGTTCAACTGAAAGGCAGGTCATTTAAGGACACATTAGAATTTTAATACAGTTGAAACAGTATATTGGAATAATTGTAAATGTTTGCTTAATGAAAGTAACTGTCAACCTGAACCAAACGAATGGAACTAGATGTGCCTCCTTACCAATCTCCCTCTTCTTGATTCTTCTGAGATTTGAAGAACTTTGGCAGGAGGTTGACAGACAACACTGAATAATTGCTTGAGAAAGGTGGTTTTTCTGCAATAGCTTTGAACTTTTCAACTTTTGGAAGATTTTTTTCAGTTTAATATAATTTATTTCATTTGTATGCGTAAGTTTTTTATTTGCTGAACAATTTCAAAGTCAATTACAGACATTTTGACAATTCACCCCCCAACACTTTGGAAGATTGTTTTAAAGGTGATTCCATGAAGTGTGACATGGACCTGCTCCCTGGTGTACATTTTTTGGACAAGTCAACTATAACACACTCTGTTACTTATCTCACGCAGGTTGTGGTAAAAGGAACTCGTGAATTGTTTGGCCCCTACAGATCTACAGGGCTACGTTAAGTCCCCTATGCACAAATGAGTTCCATTCTGAAAGCGTGCACAAATGAGTTCCATTCTGAGAGCAGGTTTGTAAGTCCAATTTGTTTGTCAGTCCAGCAAAGTTAGCCTAGGTCCCAATGAACACAAATCGGCGATACAGCACTGTACTGTAATAGGCTTATAATACTTTTCCCACAAATAATACATGAAAAGCAAACACACACAAAAAGAAAATATTTTCAATCTTACAGTATAGTACCTTGAAAAGTACAGTAGTACAGTCCAATACAACAGCTTGCATACAGGGGCTGTCATCAAGTGAACATGAAAAAAGAGTTACTGACTGGAGGAGGGAAAGGAAGTGGGAGATGGTAGAACTGAAGGGTTATCAGAAAGAGGAGATAGAGGGCAAGATGAATGTGATTGGACATGCCAACACACGTTCATAACTTTGAAAGTTCGCAACTTGAAAGTTAGTAGGTAGGTGAATATGTTGCATCCACTACAGTGATAGGAGTAGCAGTGGTAAGAAACCCAGTGCTTGGAGATCATGGAGTTTGGGCATTTAAAAACTTCTATGAACCTTCAAGATTATTGTAGAGACTGACAGCTCTCAACCCACAAACATTTCCAGTTGATTAGTGGCAGCCACCAACATAGCAGCTGATGGAGTCTCTCTGTTGAGAAAAATCTGAAGCTATGTCTAGACTCTATGGTAAGAGTGCCCTCTTGATTAGGACTGTTCATCCTGTATAAAAAGAGACTTCTTGAAATACCTCTCACATAAACCGGTCCTAATCTTGTTCAAGGTCCTCAATTTAAAATTGGGGAAACTGCCGGGCTCGGTGACTCAGCCTGTAATCCCCCGCCTTTGGGAGGCTGAGGTGAGTGAATTGCCTGAGCCCGCGGGTTCGAGACCCGCCTGGGCAGCGAAACCTCATCTCTACAATAAATCAAAAAAATCAGTCGGGCGTGGTAGCGCATGCCTGTAATTCCGGCTACTTGAAAGGCTGAGGCGGAAGGATCACCGGAGCCCAGCAGGTCGAGGCTGCGGTGGCCGGGAGCAGCCACTGCACTCCGGTCTGGGTGACACAGTGAGACTCCAACTCAAAAATAAATAAATAAATAAATAAAATAAAATTGGGGAAACTGAGATTTAAAGGGATGAACTACCTGTATGCTGTTTTATTTCTGGGAAGAGAAAAAAATAATTTCCTAACCTTGGGGATAATTGATGTTGTATTATCCTCTTCACTATGAGAAATAAAAAATGTCTTTTTACAGGGAATTATGCTGAATCTAAAAGTTCAGTGTCTCTGGTTTGAATATGGTGTAGTTATAAAGATTTTAAGCTTGGACCAGAGTCCAAGTGAATATTTAGGAGAAGAAAGATTTTATGTCTGGTAAATTGCTATGATGTTTAATTCAGGCCTGATATAGAATTAAAATTGGCAAGGGATAATGTGTAATAAGGAAATCGGAGACAAGTTTCGAAGTATTTGATGAAGTATTTGATTTGAGTATTTGATGAAGAGCTTTGAATGCCACAGAGAATTTTGGGTTCAGTCATATAGACTGGGGTTTCTCAACCTTGACACTATTGACGTTTTGAGTGGCTTAATTCTTTGCTGCAAGGAGAGACTTCTTGAACATTATAGATATTTAAGCAAGTCTGTCTTCTACTCAATTAACACAGGAAGAACCTCCCTGCCCAAGTTGTAAAAACTAAAAATGTTGCCAGACGTTGCCACCTCTCCCTTGGGGGACAAAATCATCCTGGTTGAGAAACACTGATATAACGACATCAGTTGCTAGAAGCCTTTGGGAATTATTAAGAAAGGAATTACATGATGAAGGCCTTAAGGAAGATTAATCTGTCATCTGTAGCAGTATGGATTATTTATTTAAATTTTATAACCTACCTATTTATATGATAATTTAGAATATTTTAAATGGATGGTTTAAAGGAGGATGGTAGAAAAAGAAATGTCTTTTAGGAAGTCATTTTATTTTTTGTGTTCATTCAAAAAATATTTATTGATCATCCAATATGCATCAGAAACTAGGAGTAGTAAGGTGGAGGGAGATAAGGCTCCTGCACGTAAAAGCACAGGCAATTGCCGGGCTCGGTGGTTCAACCTGTAATCCCAGCACTTTGGGAGGCTGAGGAGTGGACTGCCTGCGCCCACGAGTTCGAGACCAAGACGGGCAACTTGGCGAGACCTCGTCTCTACAATAACTAGAAAATTAGCTGGGAGTGGTAGCATGTGTCTGTAGTTCTGGCTACTTGGAACGCTAAGGTGAAAGGATTGCCGGAGCCCAGTGGTTTGACGCTGGGGTGGCTGTGAGTGTGCCACTGCACTCCAGCCTGGGCGACAACAGAGCGAGACTCCAACGCAAAAATAAATAAATAAATAAATAAAAAGCACAGGCAATTAAACCAACAACTGGAAGGCAGCAGTGGTTCTCAGGAGTTAGCAAGATCGAAGTCACCTGCAAGGCACCTAAAACCTCAAACTGCTGACTGCTCCTCCCAGAGTTGCTGATTCAGTGGTTCTGGGGTGGGGACAGAGCATTTGCATTTTAACAAGTCTCAAGTGACGTTGTTGCATAAAGAACCACACTGATAACAATGACAATTGAGTGTACTCTGATGAGGTCATCGCCAGCTGCAGTTGGTGTTCACCTGTGAGTCACCCTGAAGGATGAGTGGAATTTAGTTGTGTGAATGGAGCGGGTGAGGTCTCTATGCCAAGGATCATGGTTTCACAGGCTGAGAAGTAAGAGCCACTGTGGCACTTAAAAAGTTAAGTTTTTTGCATTTTTTAACAGAAAGCTGTTACTAAAGCTTGTGTAGGGACTCTCAGCTTGGCAAATATAAAGCTGTGTTTTTTGGACATGAAAATACATAGAAATATCAGAAAGAAACTTTTGTCATAATATTGATCACAATATGTTATTATATTTTTAAATTTTTATTTATTTAAACTGACAAAGAATAATAACATATATTTATGGAATACAAAGTGATATTTTGATGTTTACATATATTGTAGAATGAGTAAATCAAGTAATTAGCATATTCATTACTTCCCATGCTATTATTATCCTTCTCCTTCTCCTTCTCCTTCTCCTTCTCCTTCTTCTTAATTTTGGTGAGAACATTTTAAAATCTAGGCCAGGCTCGGTGGCTCACGCCTATATTCCTGGCACATTGGGAGATCAAGGTGGGAGGATTGCCTAAGCTCAGGAGTTGGAGACCAGCCTGGGCAACATAACAAGACCTTGTTTTACAAAAATACAAAAAAATCAGCTTGTCAGAATGGTGGTATCTGTAGTCTCAACTACTCAGGAGGCTGAAGCGAAAGGATCTCTGAGCCCAAGAGGTCTAGGCTGCAATGAGCCATGATCTTGCTACTGCCCTCCATCCTGGGTGACAGACCCTAACTCAATCAACCAACCAACAAATCAATCAATCAAATGTACTGTCTCAAATATACAATTCATGATTCTTTATGAACTATAGTTACCATGCTAAATGATGAAATTCCAGAACTTATTTCTCCTGTCTAACTGAAACTTGGAATCCCTTTAACCTGAATCCCTGGCAACCACTATTCTTCTTTATACTCCTAAGTTCTCTTTTCTATCCCACAAATGAGTGAAATCAACAGTGTCTGTCCTTTTTTTGCCTGACTTACTTCACTTAGCGTATTATCTTCTAAGTTCATTCATGCTGTTGCAAATGACAAGATTGTCTTCTTTTTTAAGGCTGAACTGTATTGCGTCACACTATGTTTTAACTGTCTATTTGCATGTATGTCTAACTGCACTGAGTATAGGTGTTTGGTCAGATTTATTATTTTATCCCAGTCCTTGGCCCAGGACAGCGCCTAGAACAGTGAGGTTATTATCCTCCTGGACACTGCTAGGGACATATTGATCATTACTTTTTCTTTGAATTTTTGTTTTCTAGTCTTCATGCCCAATGGTTTTATATTCAGTTTACAACTCTGAACATTCTAACACAATCATGATCTACTGAGAATATACACATAGGCCTCTTCCAGTCTTCTCTCTTTCCCATTGTGATGGAATTCTTGTTCACGGAGTTTTATAAATCTAAAATGATGCCCCCAAGTTGCAGATATATTGGTTTTTAAACATGGAGTCTTTAAAAGTGACTTCAGTGATTGTCTCCTCTAATATCCTTATGACAGATGAAAAGCAGTTGATTAAAATTTAATAATTTGACTCAAAGTGCACAAGTAGGTATAGAAAGACCAGAGAGATATGAATCCAGTTCTCAGTAAAACATTCTTATCTCTCTTTGTCAACTTGGTCATATCAGGTGATAAAATAGCCTGGTATAATCTGATAAGTGATGCTACTTGCTACTGACAACTGAGTCCTAAAAACAATTCTATAGTTCTTAAACAGGGATGGAACTGACCTAAAATAAGTTTAAAAGGAATTATGGCACCTCTTATGTGCATTGAGATGTGTGTATGCCATCCCTTGAGGAGACAAGTAATTGACACCATTCTCTGAAATGTCTGAATTTCTGGGGAGAACTTCAAGGATGGTGAAATTTAGTGTGCTAATGCTATCTCAGAATAATCTTCACCAACCATACTCTTGTTAGAATATAGAGTTTCTGATAGCTTCTTTAAATCGTTTTCTATTCCAAATACTTTATAACTGCCTTGCAATTCTGCAAAAGGTAATTTTGTAATATTTTGATTATGAAAGTATCCCTCTAACTGACTGAAGCAAAGAGAATCTCAAGCTGTCAGGATAATAACAACACTTATCAAGAGCTTTTCCTAGCCGGGAATCACAGCACTTTCCCATGTGCTCACCAATGTCCTCAGAACCGTCCTGCTGAACTAGAATCTTAGCCTGTATATCTGAAAGGGAATACTTTACTCATAAGCAGACCACATTTTGCTTCTTCGCTTTCTTAATTTGAAAGTGAAGTGTTTCTGTTATATCTATCTTGGCATTTTTTCATGTGAATATTAAAATCCTATGCTCACGGAAATTGGGAAGGTTGCTCGGTAAACATCCAATCATATGCTCTGCTTTTAAAACTCAATAATCAAAAAAACTTCCCTTGCATTTTTTATTATCTTGATCTCCCAAGCATTATGTGAATTTCTTAAAATGCACTCACTTCAGATAAATCTTAGAAAAATGCTTTATCAGTGGCTTGTAAAACAATGTGATTTTCGGTGGTGGAAAAGGCATTGAGAGAACAAAGTCCTTTTCCAGCTCATTGCTTCATTAAACAGCCTGAAGGGCCTGTCTAAAGGGCAGGGCTTTGAATGGTTAGGTTATCACAACGAAAACCCCAGCCTTGAAGAACCTCCTTCAGCCAAGAGACCCCTTGGTGTCTGCGTGTAGATGATAAAAAAGAACAAAAGCTCCAGCCCATTCACAGAGCACATTCACTGCACCAGACCTCACTCTGAAAGCAGAGTTTAGCATGTGCTTAGAGCACAACAGAACCGAGGGAATAATTTACTCCACCGTTATTACAAACTTAGAAAGAAAAACCCCACTTCCAGTTGGGAGGACTGATTTTGAGAACAGATACATGACAGTAATTAGTCAGTGCATATGTTAACAGATGAAGAGGACCTGCCTGATCCTGGTTACAGATAAAAATACATACAGATAACAGCATGAATCTGGTGCCTTTGAATAAGCAGCCTGTATTTTATTCCTGGTGATGTCCTTATGATTAATAAATTATAAAGCGATCAAATGACAGAATAATATTCATTAGTAATAAACTCTTCTCAGTCAACCCATTTTGATAAATATTATAAGCTTTTGGAATTCCACCGTCGCAATTAGGCAGTAAAAGAAAGATGTAAGAAAGTATTAATGTTCACTGTTACAGGTAGGCATTTGACTAGTACTTTGTCAAGGTAACATAAATCAAAAAATCTTTTGATCTCCCCCATAAAGATAGAAAGTGCAATACAAATATTTATGCAGAGTCTAATGTACTACTTAGAGTGATTGTGAAATATCAACACCCACAAAACAAGAAGCAAAATACTAGAAATGTTTTGAACAGAGACATTTGATAACCATCTTAGCCACGCCCATTTCTCCAGCAAACAAAATTGATGCTGGACATATAAGAAAGTAATTTTATTTTTCTCACTCATGGGAAAACTACCTTATTTTTGGTTTTTATCATTAATTTAATGATTAAAATTTTAAATAATTTTTAGAATTTTCATATGTTTATATAATGATCAGAGTAAGACTGTATCGGTTTCATTATTAACGGATCCTTTTAATGATTGTGTGTTATAGAAGTGTAGGCAGGAGTCTGCCTACTGCCTGGCACAAAATCTTCTCTCAATAATACTTGCTTTCTAGATGCAGAATACTGCATTTGAGACAAAAAAAAGTTGTTTCTAAGTACTACTTACATACATAAATATAAATAAGTATATAAGTATATATATGTGTGTGTGACTATATGGTGCAAAAAAATTATACACATATAAGTATGACATTAGCTCAACAGATGATGTTAATCAAATGAATGCTAGCATCAACATGCGACAGGCAGGACAGTCAAAGGAAATGGTGAAAGCACGGCTGAGTGAATGTCATACTACACATTGCTACCTTAATCCGATTCACCTTCAAAAAGTAATATATAGTTAACATCTCTTAAAATGTGTATACATTTTTTAGCGCCTCCCCCCCCATATATAATGATGGTGGGGAGAGATGTTAGGTAATAGATGATATTCAGATAGAAATGCAAAATATTAAGGAAGTGTTGTTTGCTTGCTGTTTTTTTTTTAAAGCACTACGAAAGCATTCTACTAGCGTTAAAAACTTCAGTTCACCCACTCAAATACACCCAATTCTCTTATTTTTAAAGCTCTCTTCATTTTTTAAAAATATTGTTCCCACTTCAGATGCTCTGTATAGCTGAGAGCAAATTGAACTGAAATGGAATTCTTAGTAGGCATAATTTTGTCCACCTTTATAAAGAAGGATTCTAGGCCAGATTCTGATGAGCTGATCTTATGGCTTCTGCAACAGTTAGATAAGCTGAGAACTGATTTTCTCATTGCTAGAATAGACAGAGCTTGAGAGAAATCAAGTCTCAGTCTGTATTAAATGCGTTTATCCCATATTTACATACATTTCTGTATTCTTTAAGTAAAAATCCAAGATATTTAAAGCATTGTTTTCAGTCTCACATATTCTATTAGTCATTAGGAAGGCCTGGCCGTGACATTTGCTAAAAGTCCTGTCCTTGGCTCACATGTCTGCCACTGGTTTTGTTTTGCTCACCTTTTTATACCCTTACAGAATCTTATTGACTCAGAAGTTCTGAATGATGCTCATTTGAACAAGGACACATTTTCTGGAGTCTAGGCCATGCAGGCACTGTCTGCACTGCCATGCTGGCATTCGTATTTAGCACACCTCATCCCCTGTAAGCTTACACATCCAGCTGGGCTGAGTGAGGCTCTTTCAGGTCATACCTCTGTCTCCTGTGGTCACCTTCCTTACATCAGTCATTCTGTGTGGAATGGGTTGAGGAAAGATGGAAATGACATTGAGAGTCTGAAAACAAATATATGAGAACATGATGAGGCTTTCAGCATAGAATTAGAGACAACTAATTTTTTCTCATTAAATAGAATTGACTATCACCATTTTGGAGTTTCATTTGGCTTGCAACTTTGTGTATTTCATTGACAAGAGATTTATTATTTGACCTTTTTTTTTCCTTCTGTGTGTTGTCATGGAATCAATCAACCATAATATATTATCTTTGGCTTACTATTCCCAATAAAAAATAAAATCAGTCAATCCATCTTGACTCACAGGAATATAGTCTATGACTTACCCCAATAGAGAGTCCCAGAAATACTAAATGTGAAGTGAAGAACAGTAGGGAATGTCCATTAGATGTCTTTTTCAGCTTCTGCTTCTTTTTCTTTTTTGTTTATTGTGCTCAGTTCCTTATTACCATTAATTCTACGCTGTTTGCTTTGAGGCCCAAGGCATGTGGACTACTCCTTATTTCACGGTTTCATTGCAATACATTTAATTTTTATATTTCATTAACAAAACGGCAATAAAATTGACACCTAATTTATGCAGCCAAGCTGAGACTGTGTCTGAGATGTTTGATAGCTTTGTGTCAGCCAAATGAAATATGATGTTTGAAAAATCTCCCTTATGATATATGACACTCAGATTTGCTTCTGCACATTTCATCATCACTAAAACATGATTTATATTGTATTCTTCATCATGAAATAAAACCATGAACAAATCTCTCTCACTATATATCTAGATCTTTCACCTTATTAATGATCTTTTATGGCTGAGAAGAGTGACTGCTAATAACCACTCTATGTAGATTATAATAAAGCAATAAAAATTATATTTTAAGGTTATGTACATGCGGATTTCCTTCCCACTTGAAATTATGTGAGGATAAATATAAGAATATACAGAGACAGGATTTCTAGGACTTACACCTAGACAGCTGAATAAGCCCATCAAATGACACATGCTATTTAAGTACCATAAAGGTTGCAGTCTTTTACTACCCACCTCAGACTCTTTGGATGTCACAAGCCCGTCTTTCTTTCCCACCTCCATGTGGCCATGTTCCATGCTGTCTCCAAAATGTTTGCTTTTATCCTTGCTGCTTTTGTGCCTGGGAGAGCTTTCTTGAGTTCATATTGTTAATGAGTTTTCGCCCAACTCTGATGAAACGTTTTCTCTTCTTGGAAGCCCTTCCTAGCTCCTGTGGACAGCTTGAGCACTTTTTTTAGTGACCTCCTATAGAGGGCTATATTACAGGAATAGTTTGATAAATGAACGAATGAAGTGGAATGTAATTATTGTAAAAATATTTTAAAGCAAGAAGTCAGTAGTATCAGAATACAATTTTAGGATTGTTGCTGGGTTTTAACTCCCTTAAACTTGCTTGCAGTTTGCCGCCGGTGGCCAAATACAGCTAGAATTGTGAACAAAGGAAAGTGCTCTTTGGTTATTCTTCCTTATTTTCTGTCTCCCTACAAGAATGTCTCTACCTATTTGCCCATTCAGGATAACCTATATAAATGGAATCATACAAAGATGTTTTCTTTTTTTTTTTACTGATTTCTTTCACTTGGCTTTTGCATATTGTATTCAAGCTTCCCCGATGTTGTAGCATGTGTTAGTACTTCATTTGTTTTTATTGCAGAATAATATTTCATTGTCTGAATATACAATACTTTGTTTATCCCCACATCAGTTGAGGGACAATGGGTTGTTTCCACTTTTTGACTGCTACGTGTAATGCTACTATAAACATTTGTGTACAAGTTTTGTGTGTGCAGGTTTTTATTTTTTAAAAATTTCAGTGTCTATGTTTAACATATTGAGGAATTGCCAGACTGTTTTCCAAAGCAGTTGGATTATTTTACATTCCTATCAGCAACATATGAAGATTCTATTTCCTCCACATCCTTACCAATCCTTGTTTCCTTGTTAGTATATATTTTTATTTGTCTATTTATCTATTTTACTTTCTAAATTGACAAAATTGTATATATTTATCAAGTACAATGTAATGTTATGAAATATATATATATATGTATATATATACATGTGAAATTGCTGAAACAAGTTAACATACTTATTACTTCACGTAGTTATCATTTTGTGATGAGATCACCTAAAATCTACTTGCTCAGCATTTTTTGACAATGCAGTATAGTCATGCACCCCATGACAATGTCTTGGGTCAACGACAGACTGCATATATGACAGTGGTCCCCTAAGATTGTAATAGAGCTGAAAAATTCCTATTGCCAAGTGACCGTTGTAGCCGTAGTAACATTGCAGTGCAATGCATTACTCAACAAGGCTGCGATTGAGATGGAAAACAGCTTTAACCTGGGTGTGGGTGAGGATGACAATGAGGAGTTCCCAGAAGTGGTTCCTGAGGAATTGACTAATGAGTTGTTGGAACCAGAACAGGAATGCATGGCTAAATAAGAGACAAGAGAAAAGGAAACTGCAGAAGAAAAAAAAAAAAAAAGAAGAGAAACCCTGAAAAAATTCACAGTGGAGGGTTTAGCAGATGTGTTTGCAGACCTCAATGAGCTCCTTAAAGTGTATAAAAACATGGAGCCAAAAGGTGTTCATGGTGTGTTATCTTCTCAAAAGCAAATCTGTGATTAAAACAAACAAACAAACAAACAAACAAGCAAACTAATATGGTTATACTTCTGAAAAGAGTGATAGCTTCTCAAAAAGAGCTTTAGGAGGCACTTCAGATGAAGGCACTGTTGTCCCAGGAAGAGATAGCTCCATGTGTGTCATTGTCTCCGAACACCTTATAATGGGATAAGATATGGAGATGGGAGACAGTGAGATTGATGATCCTGACCCTGTGTGGGCCTACGTTTATGTGTGTGTTTGTGTCTTAGTTTTCAACTAAAAAGTTTACAAAGTAAAAAAAGATCTTAAAATTTATAACATAGAAAAAATCTGCACAAAAACCAAAAAACATTTTTATATAGCTGTACAAAGTGTTTGCATTTTAAGATAATTATTATTACAAAAGAGTCAAAGAGTCAAACAAAACTGAGAAGTTTTTAAAGTAAAAAAAGTTACAATAAGCTAAGGTGAATTTAATTGAGAAAAGAAAATATCCTTCTTAAAAATAAGTTTAGTGTCGTCTAAGTGTGTAGTATTGATAAAGTCTACAGCAGTGAATGGTAGTGTCCTAGGTCTTCACATCCACTTCACAACTCACTCACTGACTAAAAGAGTTGAACAGAGAAGTAGAACCATGACTCCAGGGGTTGGGGTAGTGCATCTCTAACAGGGATAGTCAGGGAGATGTTTGTCGCAGGGTACAAAATTTCAGTGGGAGAGAAGGCGTAGGTTCAAGGGAGCCATTGTACAACATGGTGACTATAGTTAATAACAGTACATAGTCATGGGTCACATGACTCACCCAGAGCAACGTACTGTCCTTCAAGCTCCATTCCTGGCAAGTACCCTATACAGGTGTTCTGTTTTCTTTTTTTCTTTATTTTAAATATGTGGGGTACAATTCAGGGTTTGGTATGCAAATGTTCATTATGCAGGTACCAGTGTTGGACATCAAAAAGGTACAATAAAAGTATGGTAGAAGAGATTTAGAAAACAAAACAACTGCCATACTTTTATTGTACCCTCTCAATGTTTAGACATGTGTATATACATCAATACTTACCACTGCAAGTAAGTGACTGCAGTATTCAATACAGTGACATGCAAGTGCAGATCTGTAGCCTAGGATCAATAGGTTTTATTGTATAACCTAGGTGTGTCATGAGCGAGACTACCTCAGTCTGTGTAAACACACTTTATGATGTTCACACAACAATGCAATCACCTAACAATACATTTCTCAAAACATATTCTGTGACATGTGACCCATGACTATATACTGTTATTAACTATAGTCACCATGTTGTACAATGGCTCCCTTGAACCTATGCCTTCTCTCCCACTGAAACTTCGTACCATTTGACAAACATCTCCCTGACTATCCCTGATTGAGATGCACTACCCCACCCCTGGAATCATCGTTCTACTTCTACTTCTCTGTTCAACTCTTTTAGAGTCCATATATAAGTATGATCATGCTATATGTATGTCTTTGTGCCTGGTTTATTCATTTTAAAATTTTATTTCACTTTTAAATTTATTTTAGAGATGTGGGGTACAATTCAGGATTAGGTATTCAAATAGTCATTGTACAGGTAAAGTTTGGGCCTGACGTTGGTCCCCACTTTGCCTGGTTTGAGATCAGGTACCCTTACTGAGGAAGTGTGCTCCCACCCCTGGCAGTGTCCCACTACTGCCAATCTCTTTCTTAGAGTATTATGACAATTGTTCAGGGTCCGCTTATGAGTGAGAACAGGTGGTACTCAGTTCTTTGTTTCTGTGATAGATCACTGGGTATTAGGCTTATTTCATTTAGCATAATGTCCTTTAGATAAATTCATGTTGTCACAAGTGACAGAATCTTTCGCTTTATAATAACCTAATTGGATATATACATATCATATTTTTTCTTTATTATTACAATCATTGATAGACACTTTATCAATATATTGTCTGTTGTCTACTGTGACTATTGCTGCAATGGACATGAGAGTGCAGGTATATTTTTGACATATTAATTTCATTTTCGTTAGATCTCAGTAGTGGGATTGCTGAATCATATGGTAGTTCTATTCTTAAATTTTTGGAGAACCTCCATGCTATTTTGCATAATGGCTGTACTAATTTACATTTCTACCAACAGTGTGCAAGAGTTCCTTTTTTCCACATTTCTATCAACACTTTTTTTTTTGTCTTTTTGATAATAGCCATTCTAACTGGAATGAAGGAATATCTTATTGTGATTTTGATCTGCATTTCCTTGATGATTAGTGTTGCTGAACATTTTTTTCATATACCTGTGGGACACTTGTATGTCTTCTTTTGAGAAATGTCTATTTAGATCTTTTGCCCATTTGAAAAACTGAATTATTTCTTTTCTGCTATTGAGTTTCTTATATTTGCTGGACATTAATCCCTTATCAGATGCATAGTTTGAAAGTATTTTCTCCCTTTCTAGATGTTGTCTCTTCTCTCCGTTGTTTCCTTTGCTGTGCAGAAACTTCTTAGTTTGATGTAATCTCACTGTCTACTTTTGCTTTTGCTGCCTGTTCTTTTGAGGTCTTCTCCAAAAAGTTCCTTGTCCAAACAAATGTCATGAAGCATTTCTCCTATATTATCTTCTAGTAAGTTTATAGCAACAAATATTATCTAAGTATTTAATTAATTTTGACTTGATTTTTATATGGGTGGGAGATAGAAGCATAGTTTTATTCTTCTGCATACTAATATCCGATTTTCTCAGTACCGTTTATTGAAAAGATGTATGTTCTTGGCCACAAAACCAGTTGACTGTAGATGTGTAAGTTTATTTCTGAACTTTCTTTTCTGTTCCATTGGTCTATGTATCTGTTGTTATGTCAGTACTATGCTGTTGTGAATACTATAGCTTTGTGGTATATTTTGAAGTCAGTGTGATGCTTCCAGCTTTGTTCATTTTGCTCATGATTGCTTTGGAAATATAGAATCTCTTGTGATTCTATACAAGTATTAGGAATTTTTTTTCTAGTTCTGTGACAAATGTCATTAGAATTTGATAGGGATTGCATTAAATCTGTAGACTGCTTTGGGTAACACAGACATTTTAACAATATTAATTCTTCCAATCCATGAACACAGGATATCCTTCATTTATTTATGTTCTCTTCAGTTTCTTTCATCAGTGCTTTACCATTTTCACTGCAGAGATTTTTCACTTTTTGTTCAAATTTATTTCTAAGTATCTTCCTTTTTTAAGCTATTGTAAATGGGATAGTCTTTTTTTCTTTTTTGAGTTGGAGTCTCACTCTTTCGCCCAGGCTGGGGCAGTGGCATGCACACTCATGGTCATCTCAGCATCAACCTTCTGGGTTCTGGCGTTCCTTCCACCTCAGCCTTCTGTGTAGCCAAAAGTACAGATGTGTGCTACCATGCCGGGCTATTTTTTATTTTATTGTAGAGACGAAGTCTCGCCAAGTTGCCCGGGCTGGTCTCAAACCCACAGACTCAGGCAATCCACTCACCTTGGCCTCCCAAAGTGCTGGGATTATAGGCTGAGCCACTGAGCCTGGCCTGGGATTGTTTTCTTGATTTTTTGGGAGATAGTACTGATTTTTGTATGCTGATTTTGTATTTTGAAGCTTTACCAAATTCATTTATTAATTTTAAGTTTTTTGATAGAGACTTCAGAGTTTGTTATATATAAAATCATGTCATGTGCAAACAGACAGTGTGGCCTTCTCCTTTCCCATTTATATACCTTTTACTTCGTTTTTTTTTTGTCTAATTTATCTGGCTAAGACTTCCAGTACTATGTGTAATCAAATTTTTTTAAAAAATAGCATTCTTATCTTGCTCCAGATCTTAGAAAAAAAGTTCTTAATGTTTCCCTGTTCAATATGCTGCTAGCTCTGGGTAGCAGAGCCGTATATAGAGCCTTTATTGTGTTGAGATACATACTTTCTATGTCTATCTTATGATGTTGAATTTTGTCAAATGTTTTTCTGCATCTACTTGAAATTATTATATGGTTTTGTCCTTCATTTTGTTAATGTAATAAATCACATTTATTGATTTGCATGTATTGAACAGTCCTTGTATCCCTGGGATGAATCCCACTTGGACACGATTAATGATATTTTTTAAAAATGTGCTGCTGAATTGACTTTGTTAGTATTTTGGAGAGAATTTTTGCATCTATGTACATCAGGGATATTATTCTGCAGTCTTCTTTTTCACTTGTGTCCTTGTCTGATTCTGGTATGATGGTAATGCTGGCCTTTAGAATCAGTTTGGAAGAAGTCCCTCCTCTTCAATTTTCTGGAATATGTTGAGAATAAATGGTATTAGTTCTTAAGTCAGCAATGAAGTCAATAGATCATGGAATTTTCTTTAATGGGAGATGTTTTACTATTGATTAGATTTTATTATCCATTATTGGTATGTTCGTTTTAAAAATTTTTCTTCATTATTTGATTTTGGTAGATGTATGTGTCCAGGAATTTATCCGTTTCTCCTATGGTTTCCAATTTAAGTGCTTATAGTTATTCAAAGTAGTCTCTTATGACTTTTTTTTTATTTCTGTGGTATTATATGCTTCCTTTTTAATCTCTGTTTTATTTATGTAAGTCTTCTCTCTTCTTAGTTTGGTTAAGCATTTGTTGATTTTATCTCTTTAGAAAATCAACTCAGGTAAAATGGCAACGGCATAGGTGGATTTGCGAGATTCTCTGAACGTGAGTTACCAAAAAGACTCTTACTTTTCCTCCCCCACCCCCCTGCCCACCACCAGTCACACTGGTCCCAGGCCCAGGGACCTTTGGTCCCACACAGGGCCAGATATTGCGGCCCCTGGCTGCTGCTGCTCCACTGTACGTGACTCCCACCCGCTCAGGAGTCCCAAGTCTTGGCTCCCTCCCTGGCTACATCATCTCACCCAGCACCCAGCACCAAGTCGCTGGTCACCCAGGGAGGCTCTGGGCACCTGCCCTTCACTGGTCCCATTTCTGGCTGAAGTACCCTGTGAGAGGCCCAGGGCCACTCTCGCCACCCACAACCTGCCCTTTGGAGCTTTGGAACTCTGGAGCTCTGGGCCCACCCTGCCTGAGGCATGCAGCACGCAACCCATGCTTGTGTAAGGGAACAGTATATCTTAAGGAGGGGTTGATCGGAGGCTCTCAGCTCTAGAGGAGGGAACTCCCGACCCCCTTCTCCACCCCAGCCTGCTAGTGACACCCCAGATCCAGCACCCAGCTGTGCAGCTGATCCCTGGTGCCTCCCACCACCACAGTCCATCATGGTGGATTGCCTAGGGACCCAGATGAGCAGAGAGAAAAGATCCACAAAAGTGAAGCTGCCACCTCGGCCATTTTCCAGGCAGAGATTCACATTGCCCCACCAACCTGTCAGCAGCTTCCACCTCGGTTCCTAAGGTAACATCACTAAACAGGAGACAAAGCTCCTCCCCTATCTGAATCAGACAAAGGCAACTAAGGGTCGCAGATCTCCCAGGCAGCAGGCTAAAAAAAACAAACTCAGGCTGCAAGTAAATCTAGCTGCCTGCATCAAAAACAAAGGGGAGAGGCTGGAGATCAGAGCTGAAGAGACTTTAGACACTTAGAAAAGATTCCAGAGTTAGTCTGATTTCTTGTTTTGACTTTTGATTTTATCATTTTGACTTTGTCCCACTCACTTTTGTTTTCTTTCTGACTTACACTATCTGTTTCGTGATTTTATTGATCTATCTCTGTGTAGCTACCAGTATTCTTTAGGGAATTTTGCTCATGTGTTTTTTTCACTTCTCTCCGGCCTTGTGTCTCTTTTTCACCTGTTAGTTGGCATGTATGTCTGTTTTCCCTCTCACTCTCCTCTCTTTCTAACTTCCTATTGAACCCCCCCTTCTTCCATTATTTTCCTCTTTTGTATCTCCTTTTGATCCAGGGACCAGGCCTACATATTGCTGCACAGACAGATTGCAAGGCAGTGGGAAATAGGTTCCAGTGTGCTCATACACCTGTTGGTGGCTGCTGGAATCAGCATATAGATTCTGAATCACAGCTTCCCACTCAATTAAACCTCAAAGCTGTAAAAAGTACAGCCCACAGCCCACACTCCAACCTCAAAAGTGAACAAAGTCAGAAGACCCTCATAAGGAAGAACAGGAGATTGCACAAGTGAAACAAAAGCAACCCCACCTTCCCTGAAAAACAGAATTAAGGGAAGGGAAAGGGGGAGAGAGAGAAAAATCTACACAAATGAAGAAAAACCAAAATAAGAATATGGGTCTCTCCCAGACCACTGGGAGGGCAGACACTGAAAAAACTGACTTCAGAATGCAAACAATGAAGAGCCCCCAGAATGACTGGTCCCAAACTACAAGCCTAGATATCAAGACGTTAATGGAGAGATTAAAAAGAACTGAGGACAGACAAGAAGAAACTAGGAAGGAGCTGATATCTGAGATAACAGTAATAAAGAATACTGTGAATGAAATAAATGACAAACTGATAAGCATGGAAAGCAGAATTACCCAAGCAGAAGAAAGAATCTCAGAGCCTGAGGACCAAAATATAGAACTAACCCAAACACTTAAAAACACAGAAAACAAGCTCAAAAAGACAGAACAAAACCTTCAAGAGATGAGCAATTACTTCAAGAGACTGAGTCTTAGAGTAATAGGCCTTCCTGAGGCAGAAAGAGAGACAGAGACCATACTGGAACAAACTTTCCCTGAGATCATTCAAGAAAACTTCCCTTATCTAATCAGTGATGCAAAAATTCAAACACAAGAGATTCAGAGAACCCCTCCAAGACAACAAATGAGAAGACCAACTCCTAGAATAATTTGCCTAAACAAAGTAGGTATAAAAGAATCCTAAAGGCAGCAAGAGAAAAAGGCCAGATCACCTAAAATGGAAGACCAATTAGAAGAGCAGCAGATTTATCTACAGAAACCCTGCAGGCTAGGAGAGCTTGGAGCCCTATCTTCGAAGTCCTAAAAGATAAACAATTTCCAAGAAAAACCTACCCAGCCAAGTTAAGCTTCATCAGTGAGGGAGAATTAAAATCTTTCCCAGATATCCAATCCCTAAGAACTTACGCTGCCACCAAACCACCTCTACATGAAACACTTAAGAAAGTGCTAAACACGGAAGAAAAGGGAAAAAGAACAACGTTCTTCACAAGAGTACAGTTAAAATAATAAAATACACATGAACCAACCCCAAAACCAAAAAAAAGACAAAAAACCAAGTGGAAGAACAACAACTCTATAAGAACTCTATGATAGTGATGAACTCTCAATAATTAGCCTGAATGTGAATGGACTAAATGCACCACTGAAAAGACATAGAATGGCAAAATGAATAAAATATCACCAGGCAACAATACACTGCCTTCAAGAGACCCATCTCACTAGAAAGGACATGCACAGTCTCAAAGTAAGAGGATGGGAAACAAATTTTCAGGTGAATGGAACACAAAAGAAAGGAGGAGTCATGATCCTAATTTCAGACAAAATACCATTTAAGCAATCAAAAATTAAAAAAGATACAGAGGGCCACTACATAATGATAAAAGGTTCACTCCATCAAAAAGAAATATCTATCCTAAACATATATGCACCCAACATAGGTGCACCAACTTTCATAAAGCAACTTCTAGGAAAACTAAAGAAAGATATTGACTCTAACACCATCATAACTGGGGACTTAATACCCC